>NC_142258.1:5021646-5177328 GCF_052056855.1 Sturnus vulgaris
ACATCATTCCCAAGCACATACATGTCTGTGCACATCTGTGCAGAGGTCAGGCATGCTCTGGTAAGGGCATCTGCTGTCCACTTCTGTACCCTGACCCAGCTTCGGCTGGCAGTGATAAAAAAGATGAACAAACAGCCAAAACCAGCCTTTTCCTCCACCCCCTATGACTGCCCTAGCTCAGGTCCTCCCCTGTTTTTGACCTGCCAAAGGATCTCACACTGGGTCTGCACAGCCAGAGGATGAAACTCATGACCTGTACCCCCAAATACCTCTGCTCCCCCTGGAAGGCAGGAACCTGACCCATCAACCCATCACCCATATCCACCCTGGGAGGAGATCTAAGACTCATCTGGACAAAGTCAACACCAACCTGAGTCACTACCGGCAAAAGTTCTGCTTCAAAAAAGAAACTGAGCTGCAGAGTCCCAGAGGTCTCTTGTGCCAGCATTTCTGAGCCCCACCTTGTGACCTCCCCTCCTGGTTCACCCTCCTCCACAGTCCTGAAACTGCAGCTCCTCTGGAAGGCTCTGTCTCCACGAGCAGAGACTCACATATAAGAAGTTCTAACAAAACGCTGGGATTTCATTTTTATTGGAAAAACAAAGCCCGCTCTGCACATGGCCATTCCCTGATAACAAACAGCATCTCTTGCAGCTGTTGATTACCCTGAAGCACAGCACACACAGGAACAGCCCAAGAGACAGGGCACAGCACATGGTGACCTGCAGAGGACTTGGGCTGAGAAAACAGCACAATAAATGCTTTATTGCAAGTCAAGGGCCAGCACTTCCACAAGGAGGAGAATTTTACTCTGCACTGATTTTTATATCACAAACTGCTTCTACGGTGTGGTCTCAAGGAGCCCTGGCTTCTCCTCACTCTGGGAGGAAGCCTGACAGCCTCATCCCAGGACTCTGCTTACACTTCAGGCAGAGGGAATAACTCCTCTGGATAAGATGGGTAACAGCACAGTGCTGCTCGTGCTCAGGGATGCACTCACCTCCCACCAACCACTATTGCACATGGGCTCCAAGTTACCTTCTATTATTTCAATCTTCCTCCATCCCACTTCCAGGTGAGCTCGTGGGATTCATGGGAGGCTGGAGCTGGATCTTCAGATGTAATACAGAATAATACCTAAATAAGTACACACCTCTTTCTTCCCCCATCTGAAGTGCCATGTTAACACATGCTAAAATGGCAGGGCAAGGTCACAGCACCCAGCTCTGCCCCCAAAGTAGGCAAGGCTCCTGTGACACTGCTAAAGCCACCAGAGGCTGAGGCAGCCCTCAGGCTCCACTCAAACACATCAAGTATTCAGTCCTCAGCTATGGAGCTGGGAAACACCAGGAGAGCCTGGAAGACAAGCAGTTGTGTTATCAGGCATTCATCATCAGGAATGAGAGCACACAACTCAACACGAGTGTCCTCCACTGGCTTCAAGGGCACACATGCATTGAAATTCCCAGCAGATTCAGGGCTCTTGTTTGCACTTCCATCACAGCCACGGCCAGAAGCTCTGAAGGCTTTCCAGGCAAACCCAGGAGTTCCACTAGGACTGGCAGGCTTGGTTTGCATCTGTGCAGTGCTTTGTGGATGTTCCTGGGAGAGTGATGGAGGGATTTTTGCTATTTATTAATTAGAAGAGTGGTTTACATATTTTAAATGAAAAGGTAGAGGAGATTTTGCTTTTTTCCCCCTTATTTTATTTCTAAATTGTTCGAATCATCAGAACTTCTTGCCACAATGAACAACCAGACAGTTGTCATGTTACCTTAGATGTATCATGGCAGGCAGCTAATCCTGTTGGTCATAAATCATGTCCCTTTCAATCTCCATTATACAGCCAGAGCAAATTTGTTATGATGCATGTGTCATTACACACCAATGCCTTTCCATTATCATATAACTAGATACCCCCAAGGTTTGTAATTTGCAATATAATAGTAATTTTTAAAGAACCATTGGTAATCAATAGCTCTCAGCATCACTGTCAGGATCATTTGCAAAACAAATAACAACACTGATCTCAACCAACTTTACAGGAGGGATATTTAATCCCCATGAACTGCATTATATGATGGATAAGCGAGGAATCCTAGACTATGTATCATGTATTTTCCTTGGATTAAATATCACTTCAATCAATGTTGCTCCCAGCTGTACAATGCCGTCTGTGTTTTCACTGGGTAATGCTGAAGTATTATTTTACAAATTGACATCAGCTACGTGCTGGGCAACAAAACCCCGGGGTGGGGTGTGAGGAGAGGGCACGGCCAGGGGCAAGGCTGATGTGATGCTCTGGGCAGCACCCAGGAGCAGCAGGGCTGGGGGCACAGGGGGCTGGGGGCACAGGGGGCTGGGGGCACAAGGGGATGGGGGCACAGGGTGCTGGGGGCATTCACAAACAGGGCACTGCTGCACCGAGGGGCACAGCAGATGTTTGACCACGACCGCTGCTGTGCTTCTCAGCCCTGAGACACTGAGCAAGGCAGAGCTGGTGCTCCCTCCCAGCATGGGTTTGCTCTGCACAGCTCCCCCAGGCACACCAGAATGCCCAGCACAGCCTCGTGCCCAAATGGAATGAGCAGCAGGAGGAGGTGCAGTTCTCAGCCCTGTGTACATCGGAGCTGGAGTTTAACCAAGTTGCCCTGAAACTCTACAAAAGTGCTGTGTAGTACCATCCAAGAGGTTCAGCCATTGCCTCACCATCTAACAGGGCAACAAACAAATTTTATTTACTGCTTTTCCTTCAGCATGCACAGGCAGAGGCAGGAATTTGGAACTGTATTCCAACCACCCTGCTCTGCCTGTGGTCAGTCTGTCCATCTGCATCCCAGGCCCTGACAACCCTCAATGCAGCTTTTCCATTTAAAAATGGGGACTCAAGCAGCTGATCCAGCCAGAGCCTGTGCAAGCAGGGCATGGAGAGCACTCACAGGGACATCACCAGCCTTGGGCTGTGCGACAGCCCAGGGCTCCCTAATGAACATCTCCCAAGTCAGATTAAACACCACGCCTGTGCTTCAGCAGCCTCACAATCAGCCAGCCTGAGTGACCTGTTGCATGGCCAAGAGCCAGCCAGCACCTGCACCTTCCCTTACAGATGGCTTTCTGAGGCATTAAATCCACATTTAAATTTTCTGCTCAGTTCTGCCTCTCCGGAACTCTCCAGCAGAGCCGTATCTCGCTCCTTGCAGCTGGAGACACCTTTAGCAAAATCTCCAGCTCCTACTGATGTGGAAAAATTCATGCATTTCTCTCCTTGTGTAAGCACGGGTCTGGCATTCACGGCACTTCCCAGAGATAAGCCCCAAATCGCTCATCGCTAGAAACCCCGCACTTCGGTAAGGATGGACAGAGTTGGCATAAAAAAACCCCATCCTTGCACCCTAACTAAACACTTCAGCTGCTGGAGATTACAGAATCCTATTTAGTTATACCAGACAGAATTTTCCATAGAGGAAATATCATCAACCTGGCTCTAGGAAGCCAGTCAAATGAAAAATTTTGGAAGGAAGAAGAAATCCAGCTTGGTTTGGTTCATTTTAAGAGACAAATGTGGTTTAGAAATGGGATTAACTGGGGTGTGCTGGCACCCCTTCCCACTCAGCAGCACCTCAACTGGGCTGTGCACTCCTGCAAGCTCCTGGCTGCCCCAAGGAAAATGCCATTAAAGAAAACACAGCTATTTTTAAAGCTAGAAGGACAAATTCTCCTCCCAGTTACACCAGTGACCTCGTGACTCTCCCCAAGGTTGGGCAGGCACAGCTCTGATTTGGGGCTATTTTGAGCATCCTCCAGAGTCACCAGGCACCCAGCAGGCAGAAAGCACCGAGGAGCAGGATAAGGCCCTTGTCTTCAGATAATCAGACCCAACCTGTTAAGACAGCAATAACTTTCACCAACAAAAGAATAAAATATGAATTCCCTTTTAAAATAAAACACTTCAACCAGCACAGCCACTTCCCCCACATGCACATGGGCCTGGGCAGGGCTGGTGCTCACTGCTGCTCCTTCTGCCATCCCCACTCATTCATCACACATGCACATGTAGTACAAACTCAGTCAGGGCTCTTCTGCAGATGAAATATTTAAAAGGTTTATAATTTGCCATCCTTTTTAAATAAGATGGAATCGCCATAAACAGACTTGGGCTGACTTGCTCTCTCCACCACCTTTTTTTCTTCCAATATTCTCCCTGCAGTTTCATCAGGCTGCGTCCAGGTTGGTTCAGGAGCTTCTTGGGCACAAATCCATGCTGGCAAATGGATGGAGACCCTTGGATGTTGCAGATATTGCAGCGGGATGAGGAAGCAGTTTGTGCTCTCTTGAGCAAGCACATGGGCCATGGTGTGACTGAGGGGATGTCACACAAGAAGAGAGATGCAGAGCCTGCACTTGCCAGCCTGTGTTTGACCAGCTGGGATGAACACAACCTGCCTTGCCATCTGACCCAGCCTGTCTGTGCTACCCTTTCCAGGAGCTGCTGCTCCCACCCCAAGGCAGCAACCACATTTTGGCTGCTGGTAGCACAGGCAAAAGCAAAATCCTGGGCAAGCTGGCAGACAAGACATGGCCAACATGTAATGTGCTGATGTGCTGACACAGCACCCAAAACCTTCAAGAGCATCAGGCTTGAAGGAATTTCACAGCTTGTGTGATCCAAGGAAGACGTAACCACAGCACAGAAGCTTTCCCCCCACTGCCATGCCCAGCTCCCAAGTGTCCCAGGAGGCTGCACACATACACAGAGGCTTCACCAGGAATGCTGATGGACAATGACTGAGCCAAGCAACCAGACACCCTACCCAAATTCACCCCCATGTTCTCACACAGGAGGCCAAGGCACCCAGTGCTGCTGCCCCTGGTGCAAGGGGAGAGGGGACACACCCATGGGCAGGGAGGGAAGATCTGTCCCTTCCCTGCAGAAGCCTGGAGATGGAAAACGCTTACAGCTGTGTCCACATCCATATGCATAAGAGAACAGGCCCTGATCCAGCACACGCTTACGTCAATCTGCCGTCACCAAGATTTAGGAGAACATTTAAAATTAAACAAAAATTTCCTTGCACTGCAAAACTAAGGACAAAGAAAGCAGGAAAGTCTTGTGGGTAGTGCAGAAGCAGGTGTTGAAGGACCTAGTCCCAGCAATGCTGTGGTACTGACACCCCAGATAACCCTGGGCATGTCACTTCCCTTCCAGGTTTACCCACTGAATGCAGCTGCCAGCTCTCTGGATATCTGGATATTCTGATGACAGATAAGGGGCTCTCAGATGGCCACAGAAAACCTGGCCAGCTCAGGAGGTTATTTCCCATCTGGTCCCCATGCCTAGCTCCTTACAAGCTGTGTGCAGGACAGGTTGCCTGTAACTCAACACCTCCAAGGACCCCACAAGCCCTGGCTTCAAGGAGCTGCTTGCAATCTAAGCCACAGAAGTAAGGCAGCATTTGCAACAACATTTCAGATTCCACCTGCTGAAAATAAAGACAACAGCTTTTCAAAATAAATAGGGAGAAAAAGCAAGATCAATAAGTGACACACTTAATAACACACTGAATTCCCAAGCCAGCCTCATTAAAACAAAGTGCGTTATTCTGTTTACCCCCACAAATAAGAGCTCCAGTGCAAAAGAGAGTGTGCTGAACTAAGGGCTATACAAGCTGGTGCTGTTTTATGGCTGTTTTGTTAAGACTAGGATTGGAATGGACAAAAAAAAATTGGAACATGAAACATCCATTCTTTATCGACAGAGAGGGGAAAAGCCATGCAGAAAGTTTGGGGCTTTTTCTTAAAGCCAATGTGGTATTAGAGAACCTACAAGGTAGTTCACAACTGGAAAGGATTTTAATATAGAAGAGGACTTTTCTGCAAAACTGTTGGAGATTCATAGAATCATTTATATTGGAAAATACCTCCGAGATCATCAAGTCCATTAGTGAAGCTCAAGATTAACAAACTGACCCACAGAATAAAAAATGAGACAAACTTCTCTGAACTTGGATGGGGCCATGATGTTCACTTTGCTTGTAAGCATTATGGCTGGACTTTGTGTTTTAGGGTATTTTCTAACCTAAATGACTATATGGTTTCTAAGGAAGCTTTAAGAATCTCATCCCATACATTTATTTTCCTTTTTTTCTTTATATATGAATTAGTTACACAAACACCACAGCCTGATTTCTGCTCCTTTATGAACTGAGACTGAGGTTGAAACGTGTTGATTTATTGAAGTTTTCCCCTTACTCCTCTGTGGTAGATGTTCTCCAGATGCAGTTGCATTGTTCCTGCACCCAGGCTTCAGCATTTGTGCTGACAACGTAGAAAAAGAGCCAGGACAGGTGAGCAGCACCAGAGGGGCTCAGCGAGGTGTGAATCCCCATTCAGCCTCTGTGCACCCCTCATTTCCAGCCCCAGCTGCCTGCTCAGCAGAGCTGGGCAGAGGCAGAGCTCCCATCCTCATCCTCAGTGTCCTGCTCTGCTGCACAGCTGGCAAAGCTCAGCCTGTTCTAGCACGGCCAGGTCCCTGCAGCCCCTATGGACAAAGGCTCAAACCAGGCAGCACACACGTTCAGTGGTGCCAGAAAACACAAGAGACTGCCTTGAACGCCCAGATTTTAAACACAAAGAGATTTCCAGCAGCTCTCCATCCCCCTTGGGCCGCACACCAGACTTTGCAATTCATTGTTCAGCACCTTTCCCAGGAGACAGCGGCTGGAAGTGACATTGCTGCAGTGCCTCCCTCCAGCCCCAGGACTCATCAGCTCGGTGCCACCAGCACTCCCATCCCTCATCCCACTGGTCCCGATGGATGTCACTGTCACACTCCTGATGTCTGCCCACACGGGCCTTTGTACCAGCTTCACCCCGAGCAGCTGCAGATCACCACGAGGGTTATGGGGTTTGCCTTCCAGCCCTGTCCTTTGACAGGTGTAAAGCACAAACAGATATTTTTACACTGCAAATCAGATGTTTAATACCTTTTTTTAATCATTGCCCTTTTTTGCATTGCTTTAACAAATCTACCGTTTTTGGGGGGGGACAGTGAGAGCTCAGAAGGGTGAGTGGGAAGTGCCCCTACAGTGCTGCTCCACACACCCCAGCTTTTACTCCAGGCCAGGCACAAATTTTTCAGCACAATAATGAAAAGAAACTACTTCAACTTCTCAAGTGTCCCAGGTTTTTTCCTGGTAACGAGACTGACCAACTGTTGATCCTGGAGAGGGAAGGGTTAATTAATAATGCCACAAGATGAGCCCCTGGCCCACACAACTACCATTTCCTGCTTGGTGAACCACCAGAGTTAATGGAACCAGCACTGAGCTGAAGTTAAGACATTTATCCTTTGACAATACCCCAATGCAACAACTTTATTTTGATGATACGAGATGATTAATGCTTACAGCCACTGTCATTTCCTTTGATAGATTTTTGGGGCTGTGGAGTGACATTTGCTCAATGCACCATTCCTGAAAAGCTGCACTCATCGTAGCGTGCAGGAGAGGGATGCTCCATGCATCAGCCATCAGTAACCTGCCTCTGCCAGCTGCAGGTGGCCAGGAGAGAGACTGTGAGCAAGTGGGGGATGCTTACAGAAAGCCTTGACAGGTAAAAGCTGGGGAGTGAGAGGAAGGTGTGTTAAACGCCAACAGTTTAAGAAATAGTGAGAGTTTGTCTTTCTCAGTAGAAAGAAGGGAGACTGTTGGTTGCAAACACCACAGTAAGGAGCTGCAGCACACTTTGCTGTTTTGCCACAAACATGCTGGAAGATCAGATCCCGAGAGAGATTCTCCAGCGCTGAGTCGCAGCCACAGCAAGCTCTCACAACTGCTCTTGAAGGCAAAACACATCCAAAAAAATCAGATCAATCCGTAAAACAAGACAGACAGATGTCTCAACTGTAGCCTTCACTAATGGCAAAAGAACCCAACCCAGCTTGGAAACCTTAACCTTAACTTGTGCACCTCTGAGTTCCCCCCACCTGTAACATGTGGACAAGAATCATTTCCCTCACATGGCTGCTGCAAGGTTCTCCTAATCAATCAGCTCATTAATTCATGCAAAGCATTAGACAGACAGCAGATGGATGGCTTTACACAATAGTGTTTTCTACAGTGAAATATTTCTACTTAATTCTCCACCAGCAGCTGCCTGCCCACTCTCATCACACCAGCACGGAGTGGTCCAGGCTCACACAGGGACACTCGTGAGGTCCAGAGCAGCAGAGTCTCCTCTGGATCCAAACAGCACCCGGTGCCACATGGAATTCCCCGGCTGGAGACACCCTTTCCACAAGGCTTTCTAACAGACTTGATTTTGCTCATATTTAAAAGCTGTCTCAGGAGCGTAATGATTTTAAATTCACTCCGCGCCGCAGTCAATCAATGGAGCGGCGGCTGCCGGTGCCTGGCGAGCAGGCGGTGATGAATGGGGCTTTGGAGGCTGCACCTCGCCTCCGAGCGACAGCACAGCGTGGGCACAGGGTGGGGAAGGGAACCAAAGCCAGCAACAAAAATTAAAAGGAAGAAATGGGGCGGGGGGCAGAAAAGCCCAAACTGCTCTCTGCAAAGCTGGGACGAGTGTTGGTCTGGAAGGCGTCGCTCGGAGGGAGCAGCCTTGGCTTGTGTTCGTCTCCCTGAGCAGTTACCATCCTATAACCTGAATAAACCAGGTAATACATTTGTTTCAAGCAAGCGCTGAGCCCAAGCCTGGCTGGTGGCGAGGACCAGAGCCCTGGCACCAGCACCCACCCTGCACATGTGCCACTGACCCAGCTCTGCTTTCCAGGAGCTGCCAGAGAACAAATGCCCAAGAGCAGCTCTCAGGAGCACATCCGCCCTGCAGACCGAGCAGTGAAGGGCACAGGGGCAAAGGTTCTGTCCCTCAACCTTCCCCATGCAGAAGCAGGCAGACAAGCCCCACGGGGTCACACACAGCACTCTGTGCCTCCCCATCCCTGCCTGGAGGAGCAGCCCTGTGTGTCACACTCACCCCAGAGGGACAGAGAGCACCCATCCCTGCAAGTACCATGAGCTTCCAGAGAGGAAAAAAATCAAATAACCCCATTTGGGGGAGCCCAGAGGGCCTAATCCTGCCCCAGCATGCTGCAGATCGCCCTGCTCTATGGAGAACAGATGCTGCTCAGCATTCAAAAGGAGCTGCTTCAGATCTGGGCTCTTTTTCTCCCTCTTCCTCCTATTACGGGGTCAGGTCAGTGCTGTGCAGCCTGTCAGCGTAAAAAAAAAATTTAAAAAAAATCCTAATACAGAAAACTGGCATTCCCAAAGAAGCTGCAGCTTGTGGCATGAGCATCACAGCTGAGTGTTACGAGTCTCACAAAGCAGAGAGGGGAAAGAGTCAAAAATGAAACTCACCACACTAGCAAAACACAAATATGACGCAGTAAATTAATGATGTTGCTCCAATTTGAGAAAACACTAATTAAGAATGTGTAATTGAATTAATGCATTATTTAGAAACCCCAGCAAATCCTGACTGGGAATATAAATATGTTATAGGGTTCCTTTGACATAAAGTCTCCCTCATACCTCACTACCCTCAATTTATTTTAATGTCACCAGAATCTCCAGATTTATTTATGTCCTTGCCATTGACCACTGCTTTACATTTATCCCACATATCAATATCCTCTCCCCTCCATTCCACACACTCAAGTGCTCCATATGGGGTGGTGATGACCATTTGATAAGTCATAAGTAAGTGTAATTAATTAGCCCAGCTCATCAACCACTTCCCCTCCCAATGCCCTGCAGTCACAGATCTGGGTCTAATTTGTTTAGAGCCTGGAAAAACATCAAATACCTCATTAAAAAATAAATTCATCTCCTAGAAATACGTTTTTTTCTACAGCTTTAAGTGTCGGTTTGCTCGATGTTACACTGGGAAAGGCCCTGCAGAAGCAGGATCTAAACCAGCCCATAATAGGTCAAGAAACCGATATCATCACATCTTGAAAACAGAAGAAAAGAGTGAAAAGGAAAAAGAGGGGGGAAAGTCAGCCCCTCAAAGGTGTCACAGCAGATGTTTGATCTGTGAAAGGTCCTGAGATCGTGCATTTGCAGCTGGGATGGTTTTGGAGTGCTTTGGGTATTTAGCAAGGGGCTTTACAAACATTATTCTTCCCTCATTTTGAGCCCTTCACAGCAAGGGTTAGGTTCTTACTACCATTTCTAGGAAGAGATACAAACACACCAAAAAGAAAGAAAGAAATCCAGTTAAATTGTTTAAAACTGCTGAAGACACTTTTAAGGAAAGCAGTAAGAGAAAATAATGCAGGCAAATCCAAGTTCATATACGTACATATAGCTCTGGGAAAGGAAAAAAAAAGCAGCACTAAAGTGCCTTGTGTTAAGTATGAGCATACACTGTAGCAAAATATGCATGCTGTTTATAAAACATATTGGAAGACTTTTCCCTAAAAGATGCCATAGAGAGTATAAAATTTTATGATCTCTGCCTGTCCATTTTACAAAGATATACACAAACAAGTAGCCAAATCTGCCTGCAGTTTAACTCCATTAAATCCAATGAATGAGTTTGGCCCACGAAAACTCTGCACTTACTGTAATAAAGTTAAAAGCTGATAGCAGCTGATATAGTAAAACACATACATTTCCATACACTTATTCCTGCAGATTTAAAAATACAGATGAGCTTCAGAGATTGCCCTTGTCCAGCTCATAAAGAAATGCTGGAATGGGAAAGAAAAAACCCCAGATCTTGGAGATTTTCCCACTGATTCCCTCTAAGCACAAAGGAGAGAGGGGTAGGGGAAGCCAGCAGAGTTGTGGTAATTTGGCTTTTCTGAGAGCCCTGAACACATATGATGTGTGTGTTAGAACAAACCCCTGATGGTTTGGTCCCCCAGGACCCACCCCCAGCAGGAATAGAGGTCACAGCTCGGGGACCCCACTTCTCCCTCATCAGTCCCCAGAGAGGACAACGAGCTCCCAGGGCACAGATGTGGGATGCTCTGCTCCCTCAGGGAGCTGTCCTCACTTCCATTAGCAAAGGGCTTTTCTCATGAGCAGCGGCTCTACAGCCACTGGGCCATCTTTAACTGTACCTGGAACCTCACATTGCACGGGGAACCAGAGCAGGTAGTGCAGAGACCAAACCCAAACAACAGATTTAAGCCTGCCCTGACTGATAGGTGTTTTAGGTTTGTTTGTTGAGGTGTTTTTTTTTAAACAGACGCAGCTTTCTCATGGGCTGCTGCCATAACCACAACAACTCCCATCTCCACCTCCCCAGCTTCCTTATCCAGGCTCATAAACCCCCTGCACCCTCAGTGCCACCTCCCTAAGACCCTCTGCCCCAGCTCTCCATGGTGCATGGCAGCTCCATGTCCCCCTCACCTGGAGCCAACTCTCACAACTCCTTTCTTTTATATTTATTATTATTTTCTCCTATTACAAGGATGTCTTAGGGACTGAGATAACTTTTGTGCTGGGTACATACACTCCCCACTCCAGCAGCCAAATAACACCACACAAGTATTTTCATTCTCTTTGTTCTCTTTTTCGCTATTGAGTCCCTGGTACCGCTCTGCTGGGGGTTTTGCAGACATGGGACCAAGGGTCAGGGTCTCCAGTCCCTTCACCCCAAGATCCTCACAGACCTGCTGCTTCCACAGCTCTGCCTCCCTCCTCACCCAGAGTCTGGGCAGTGTATGACTCCAGAGCTGTCCCATCGGGCTCCACACAGCTCCTCTTCTCCCCACCAGCCTCCTGTGGGCCCAGTTTACTGCTGGCCGTCACATCTCCATCTCCCCACACCCAGATACTCCACTCCAATGCTGTCCTGACATCAGGCTCACTCACACTCTCCTCAAACCCTGAGTTTGCAACGCCAAGAAAATTCGGCAGCTGCACGAAATAATGCCAAACACTGCTCAAGGCTGTGCTCCTTGCTCCTTTACAGCCTCCACAGCAGCTTCCCATCTCCTCAACCCTGCACCTCACAGCCTGGTTGGTGACTCCATAGCTGCGTCCCCACTGCCCAGAACAGCACAGCTTACCTGCAGCAAGTCCCCAGCCCCACATCCTCTCCTCCTCAGGCTCCTCACTGCCCTGCAACTTCTCCTTCAAAAGTCCCCCTGCTCCACCAGACTTCTCAGTGCCCTTTGCTGAAAAACCACATAATCCCAGGCTTTTGCTTCACCCGGACCTAACACCAATTCACAGCAAGTGCTTGCAGCTAGGATGCTGCAGGCAATGCTGTGCTGCTGTGGCTTTTCTCAGCATAAAATCCTGGCCCTAGAGCAACCAGCACGGAAAGGACCCCGACCAGCATGGCTGGGATGCTCCTGGGTGCTGCTTTCTGTGTCCCTCTGGAACGCAGGGCTCCACGGACATAACCCACTCACTTACCCCCAGCACATACATGGAGAAATAAGTATTGGAAAAAATTGCCCAAGGATGGGGCTGAGACTTGATAAACAGATGGGACAGCTCTGGGCTCTCCAGGACATGGACCTCATGTACTGTCCACATCACAGTTCATCCAACCTCAGCGTTACATCCAGAGCTCAACTCTAAATCTCAGAAGCACTGACCATGTCCTCTGTGCTTCTGACCATGTCCTCTGTTTGCATGCATTGTGCACTCCTGTGTTTAGCATACCACGGGAGAGCCAGAATGCATAATCCACAGCTCACAGTAATAAACCTTGCACCTAGAACAAGCCAAAAGCCTGACCTTTCATAGTTAAGCATCCTGGTGAGAGGTTAGATCTTGTGTTTTCTGATCATCAAACAGGGAAGCATTAGCCAGACAGGGAGAACAAGCTCTTATCTAGACCTGATTTCTCTCCCCTCCAGGGGATCCTGTAGGATATTTCAGCTCTCTCTCGCTCACTGTATGATTCTTCCCTCCCCCAGTAGCTTGAAATCAGCCAAATTCACAATCTAATCTGGCCAGGACTCAAAGGGGAGAAAAATCAAGTCCTAATGCAGTGGCTACTTTGAATGGGGAACTGAAGCCAATCAGAAAGGCATTATTGATCCCTGCTTGGAGCACCTCGGTCAGGGAGGGGGAAGCTGCGGGCAGCCGCAGAGCTGCCCACCGCAGCCAGCCAGGGCTGCCCTGCCAGGCCTGCAGCGTTCCCTGCACAGTTCCCAGCGCCCGCCTGGGCTGGGAGCCGGTCCCGTCCGGGTCGAGGAGAGCACCCACCACCCTCGTGCTGCCCCTGGCGAGCACCCAGCCCCTGGCCAGCACCAGCCCACGTGTGTGCGAGAGCATGACCCGTGCGCTGCCTGCAGCGCTGGGTTTGTGTGCAAACACTTCCACTGGGCATCCCTCTGGTGTGGGCCCGTCTGACGGGCCCGGCTGCTCCATGGGACAGGGTGTGCGTGCCGCTGTGCGCTCCAAGGGCTGCGCGCATTCCAGCGGCGTTAGTGCGGGCAGCTCTGCGGGATAGCCAAGGGCAGGGGCAGGGCAGGGTGTGCGTCTGTGTGTATAGGGGCACCTGTGCCGCACAGTGCCCGCAGCAAGCAGGGACAGGCAGCGGGTGGCTCAGCGCGGGCAGCGGGGCAGAGGCGACCGAGGATGGGGAGCAGCCGGACAAGGCTGAGCTCAGCTCTTGGCATCCCTGGGTGCGATCCCGATGATCCAGCCCGCGTCAGCGCTGGCTACGGGCTCCTCTGCCTTATGTAACCACGGCAGGGACGGAGCGCCGAAGGGGGATGGAGACCAGAGGGAGAGGAGCTCCCCACTGAGCCCCGAAAGCAAAGGGGCCGCGGCAGAAGCTGGATACCCGGGGCAGTGTAACTCTAGACGTCGGGCCGAGTGGCGTTGGCACCGGGCAGGCTGGCCCGGCTCGGGGCTGCCCCGGTGCGGAGCAGCTCCAGCCGCCGGGGCCGGTCCTCGCCAGGAGCTGCCGCCGGGCTCAGCCCGGAACCCTCCAAAGCCGCGGGCTCGGGGCGGCAGTACCGGGCGAGGAAAGGAGTCTTGGGAAGTTTAGGGACTACACATTTTGCAAGGAGTCAGGAGGAAAACATGCTTCCTAAAAAAAACCCCAAACCCATGCAGGGTCCCGGTAGCTCCTGTCCCCCTTTGGCTGCGCCCCCCAACCTGCCATCCCAAGCACCGCGGGTCCGTGCGGCACCGGCACCTCTTACCTGCCGGCGTCACGTCTGCTGCTGCCTGCCCTGCTCCTGCTCTTCCTCCTCCTCTCCTTCCTCCTCCTCTCTCCCTCTCCCTGCTGCTTGGGGCTCTTTATGGAGATTCATTCATTCATGCCTTCCCATCGGTCCCTCAGCCTTTCCCTGCCTCCCGGAGGCAGAGCGTGTGACGCCTCGCCCCTTTCCAGCCACTTTCTGTTGTCACAGAGCGGCGCTGCCCCAGTCCGGAGCGGCGGCCGGGCTGGGACACGCGTGGGCAGCGCCGGGCCGGGGGAGCGTCCCCCAGCGCGGGGTGAGGGGCGTGGGTGGGCGTGGGCACGGCACCGACCCGCCCTGAGGGGGTACAGACCGTCTCTGGCGCCCTAGCAGGGGCGTCGGATCGGCCCCAGGGCTTTCCGCTCTGCCCTCCGCTTTCCCCATCCCCACGCCAAGCCGCTGCCCATCGCCGCTGGCTCCCACCGAGCAACGGCTCTGCGGAGAGGGCACGGGTGGGCCTGCATCCCCGGCCGCTCCCTGGGCAACCCTCGCCCTTTCTTTCCCTTTCTGCTCGCCCCTCCATCCTCTTCTAGCTCGGCTTTCCTCTCCCTCTCCCGCTGCCTCCGCACCCGCGCCAGGACCGCATCCCGCTCCGCCGAGCGCTCCCCATCCCCGCCGCTGGCAGAAGCGCTGACTTAAGCTCGGAGCGGGGCGGCGGAGCCCGGCGTGAGGACCAGGGCTCACCGGCCACCCCGCCAGTCCCGTGTCCTTCCCACCACACCGTGCGGAGCCCGTCCGGACCCCGGGGGCAGCTCGCTCCTGCAGCTCATCATCAAACTTCATCCTTGCCCCAGGACTGGGGTCCCCCCAACTACCCAGCGCTGCATTTCGTGGGGCTGGAGACACTCTCCCGCTCCCTCCCGACAGTATCCCGCTGCCCACTCCCCCCCGCTGCCAGGGCAAACCCGGAGGCTCTGGGGGAGTTGTGAGCCTTGCATGCTGTCAGGCAGCACGGCGGGAGCTGCTGACGGGGGACTTTAGGTGCTAATTTTGAGCGGATTGCCTCGTCTCTGCGAAGGCACGGAGTTATTCTTTCCAGGCAGGCAGGGGGGAAAAAACATGCTTTGTAAAGACATCGTCGGAAATGTGAAGAGCAGCTCCCGGGTTTTGGCGCTGCCACAGCATTCGGAGCGATAAACCCCTAACTTGGGGTGAAACCCCTTAAAAACCCTCCCAGGAGCGCCCCGCCCGCTCCCGTTCAGCCGCGCCGTTCCTGCCGCCAGTGCCATCCCCCTTGCATCGGTGCCATCAATTTCGATTAACGATCGCTTTATTCACCGCTGCAAACTTCTAAATATTTAATCCAGCGCGAACCGGCGGCGGAACGCGCGAAGCTGACGGGAGGAGGCGAGTCCCCTGCCGGGGAGGCGGGAGCGGCGACTCTGCCCCGGGGGAGCTTGGTGATGCCAGTCCCCCCCGTCGCCTCCCTCCGCGGGGCTTTCCCGGGGCTACAAATCACAACCTGGACGTGGGCAGCACCGCAGGTCCCCCGGCTGCCCGAGCCGGAAAGGCAGGGAGGAGCGGAGGTGTGGAGGATTCTGTCCAGAGAGCTGGAGGAGGAAAGGGCTGCGGGGAGGGGACCCCGGCATCTCCCCAGCACCGGGCGCGGCTGCCCCGTCGGGTCCCGCCGCGCACGGGACGAGTAGCCACGCTCCACATGGAGCGGGACCAGGACTGGGGGTTTGGGCTGGTTGGAGGGGTCCTGCTCAGGGACCCCCCACCTCCTTGGCACCCCCGGGTTCCACGCACCGCCCCGAGGACCCCCAGACCCTGCCGAGCCTTATTTAAAACGCAACCAAGAAAATTGTCTGGCAACTGCTTTGCGCCGACGGGCGAGTGCCCGGTCCGACGGGCGAGTACCCCACTCCGATGGGCGAGTTTGCCGGTGCTTCGTGCTCTGCCGGTATTCAGGAACCGAGACGGAACTTTACGGCAACATCTGTCATTATAATTAAAACTGCAACACACCCTCCGGGAAGGAACACGTTCCCGCGTCGACGTGTGTCCGTACCACACACACACACCCCCCCGCCCCCCGCCGCCTTTTTCTTAAAAAAAAAAAAAAAAAAAAAAAAAAAAAAAAAAAAAAAAAAGCAAAAACCAACCAACCAAGCGAAAGCGGCTCAAACTCTCAGGCGGGCACCTGCCCCCCGCCTCCCCCGAGCCATCAGCGACGGCAGTCGCACCCGGCGACGTCCCGGCGACCGTCCCCCTCCCCGGAGCACGGACACCCCCCTGCCCTCCTCCACTAATTTTCTTTAATTAAAGCTCTGTGTGCGGCGCGTTTGGCGAGGACAGAAATAGCCGCTGAAGGAGCGCGTGTGGGGGGAGGCAGGTCCCAACTGCCGGCGTGGGAATGCAGAAGGGATTGGGGGGGCGGGGGGAGCAGAGCCGGAGAGCGGCTCTGCCACAGCTCCCAGCCCAAGGCTCGCAGCTTCCAGGGTTATTTGGGGTGAGGGCGACGGTCTCCCCTGTCCGAGCGCTCCGTGCGGAGCTGTGGAGACCCGGGCGGAAGACCCCTGCCCCCGGAGCGATGCTACTGCCCGCGGCACCGGCTCTTCCCCCGGAGCACCGAGGCTTCCCGCAGGCAACAGTTGCAGGGGCTTCCTCGGGGGATGCTCCGGCTCGGGCGCACCCCGCCGGCGGAGGGAGACCCCGAAGCGGGGATCCCCTATGGGCGGGGGCGGGAACACGGGCCGAGCGGCCGGAGGGGTTCCCGGCTCCGTGGCGCCGACCCAGCCGTGGGGAGCTGCTCCGGTCCCGATCTCCCGCTCGCCCTGCGGATAAGGACAGCGGGAGCAGCCCCGGCCGAACCTGGGGACTCCCCGCTCGTGGATGGGAGGACGCCCCGCTCCCCTCGCCGCCAGCCCCGCGGTCCCCTCCCACCGGAGCCCCAACCTGGGCTGCAGCCGCTAAAAGTTTGGCGACACGGAACGGCCACCGAGGGCTGCGCGGGGCTCCCGGGCAGCGCGGGGCGCCGCGGCGGGGCGACACCGGGAGTGGGGCCGGAGCGGAGCGGGGGGCTCCGATCGGGGTCGGGGGCTGCGGGAGGGGCCCGGGCGGGTTGCGGAGGGGGATGCGGGCGCTCCTACCTGCTCCGGAGGCGGCTCCCGGCGCTCGGCGGCGCGCCCAGCCCCGAAGCGTGGTGATGGGCGGCGGACGCACCCGCGGCTGCGGCTCCCCGCGCCCTTCCAAGCGGGCGGGCCGGGGGCAGGAGGCGGGCAGGGAAACGCAGCCGGAGCCGAGCAAATCCCAGTGCTGGAGCCCGGCCTCCGAGAAGAGAAGGGCTGCAGCTCCTCACTGCGTCAGGCGGAGAGCCCTGCCCGTGCAGGCGGCGCCGGGCAGCGCTGCCAGGCCCGGGGGGCTCCGCTGGCACCGCTCGGCACGGCTCGGCTCGGGTGGGATGGGATGGACACGGCGCAGCTGGGCTCGCTGCGGGCCAGGTGGAGGGGTGCGATGGGGCACGGCACGGCTCGGCTCGGCACGGCACGGCCTAGCACGGTCCGGTACGGCTCGGCACGGCCGGATCCGCTCGGTTCCGGCACGGCACGGCACGGTTCGGTAGAGCTGTCCGGGGGTCGGTGACGGTCCGGAGCGATAAACGGCTTGGCCGGCAGACCCGGGCTGGCACTGGGGGTGGGGGCTGTGTGTGGGTGGCACTGAGTGTGACACGGGGTGTGTGACACTGTGACACTGGGTGTGTGACACTGCGCGGTGCCGTGTGTACACGACACTCTATTTGTGACCCTTGCATGTGTGTGAGACTGCCTGTGTGTGTGACACCTTGTGAGAGTGGGGTTGAGAACGTGCAGGGCTTGTGAAGGTGTGAGTGTCCGTGTCGGGGACATCTGCCTTTGTGTGTGGGTGTGCCACTGTGTTTGTTGTGTGTGTGTGGTGACACCCTGAGGGGATGCGGGGATGCTCGTGTTGGGGTGTGTGTCTGTATATTGGGGTGTATCTGTGTGGTGGGAGGGTGCGGGGTCCGGGTGTGTCTGTATGTCTGTCTGTATTTACACACACGGGTCTGTGTCTCTGTCTGTGAGCCTGTGTGAACGTCTCTGTGTGTCCCCATGTGTGCATGACAGCCACCCCACCCCTCACACCAAATCTGAGCCTCCATGGGCCAAATTGGTTCCAGCTGGGCAGCACCAGGTGCCGCTGGGAGCCCGAGGACTGGGACTAGCTGTGACACTGATGAGGCTGGACCACGATCCCCGCCCACAGCTCCCAGGAGCCCCCAGCCCCTGTGCTCAACCCTTCCCAGGCATCCTCCTGCCTCAGACCTCCCTTCACCTGTCCCTCAGACTGCCATCCTGCCTCCCCATTTTTGTCGGGTTCGTTATGCTGTTTTAGCAACACAACACACCTTTAATCAGGATGATTAAAGTGTGGTTGGCACCGAGCCGGCCCTTGGAAAAGAAATGCTCTTTTCTCTCCCCAGGCACTGTCATTTGAGGTAAGGATTGGCCCGTGCATTTTTTTGTGACGGTTCGAGGTGTCTCAAACCATCTCCGAAACCACCTCCTAGACAGCAATTTCCTTTTACAGCCCTGCAAGAAGGTGGATGGGGAGAGAGAAAAGGATGGGTGCAGTAGAGAAATTTTACTCCTTTCAATTTAATAGCAACAACACCAACACCACCACAGCCAAAAAACCTGAAGCGTGGAGTAATAGAGCTGGGAGACAGCCTGGGAACAGGCAAGCAATGGCCCCTCTCCAAATGGCAGCTGGCAACCTGGCACAGCACTCAGCTGCATTAGACACACAGCCCAGAGAAAGTGCCCATGGGAATGCAGGAGATACCCTGCATGATGGAGAGGATGGGCGTGGAGAATGGATTCAGAATCCTCTCTTCCACAGCTGTGACCCAGTCCCCAGGGTCTTGGTCTCTGGGTGAGTAGGTTGATCTGAGGTTCTTCCATTCCCCTTCACCATCAGCACCTGTGCTCATGCCCTTAAAGCATGGAAGACCCCTTCCTCCCTGGAGCAGGGATATCCCATGGGATGCCCTAAAGGCAAGGAATTCCCACTGAAATTGCTTTGGACTTATAAACACATAGGCAATGACATGAAATAGCAGGGGCCACCATGAGGGTGGCTCTGGGGTCAAACATCTTGCTGGGGAGATAACGGATAAGAGGTCCCATCCCTCCTCTGCCTTTGCTGGAGAAGGAACAGACTGGTTTCCCTGTGCAGGGAACAGACATTGCCAGGTCCCTCCTGGTGCCAGGAGCAGGGCGTTCTAAGGTTCAGCCCCCACATTTGTGCCACACAAACCCTGGGCCAGCCACAAACACTGAGGGTGCATGCCAGCCATGGAGCTGCAACTGACACCTGGCAGCTGGAAGAAGAATTGCACAGAGGGGACATGGATGCCACTGGCACTCCATTAGAGTCATCCAGGTCAGCATTGAGGAGAGGGAAGATTTGCCAAAGCCTGTTGCAAATTTGCTGCCTGCTGGTACACATTGTCCCTGCTCCTCAGGGTTGCTTTGGAAGAAGCTGCCCCAAAAACCTCAAGCCTCACCCATGGATCAAGGACAGCCTTTAGGCAGCATCATTTCTTCCAGCTGCCAGGTCAACAGGGGGTGGAAAGACTTAGTACAATCAAACAACTTTGCAAACCAAGATAAATTAATAAAAGGAGTCAGTACTTCTGAGCAAGCTGTTCCAGTTCTTCTGGGAGGAAGTGACGCCAGTCCAGACTCTGGCCCCTATATTTAGTAAAAATCTAAACCAGACATTGATAATATTATTAAAGACAGGAAGGAGTAAAAGAAGATGTAGCCGTGCTGGGATGACTGATCTATTTATGCGAGATGGCGGGAGGAGTGCTGTGAGAAAGGTGTCTGGGGTCAGGAGAGCTCCTGTGAGCCCTTCCCCTCCACCAGCAGAAGATGTCTAACACAGCAGGCTCAAGCAGTCCTAACCCAGTTTAACAAGCAGTACAGGAGGGAGAGGTGGTTAATAAAACACTGGCTGCTTCCCACAGTGATGTGGAGGGGGTAAGGGAATGAGAGCTCTTCTGCTGCCTTTTTGAGCATCACCTGGAAAGAAATACTGGCCAAGGGACAGAGTGTTGGCTGGGCACTGCTCCATTTGCCCAAGCAGAACGGGGAGGCGTTGAGTAAGATAAGGAAATAAAGTGTGACTTTGGGTAGGCGGCGTCTCTTCTGTCCTTGCTCAGGGCAGGGACTGAGTTGTTCCCCTGCAGTGCCCACAGCTGAAGGGTTTGACTCTGGATTCTCCTTGTGCCACACTGAGTGTGACAACCTGGTGTCCTTGCAGAGAGGGGAGCACTCACCAAAGTAGGGGAGTCTGGAGGGAAGGGTGGTGATGTGACAGCCGTGTGACTGCCTCTGTGCAGAGCCTGGGGGGGAGCCAGAAGTCCCCACCACACCTCCCCAGGACCCCATGTGGCAAAGGATGGAGGTCTGGTGTACTTTGCCTGGTTATCCTGTTCATCTCCCCCCAAAAGCAGTGCCTTCAACTGCCTTAAAAATCCCAAGCACCTGAAGCCCCACAGTGAGACCCTGAACAGCAATGACCCACCTTACACAGAGGGAGAAAACCCAACCAGCCTTGCTCCACCTCAGATGCCCACAAGGGCTCTGCCTCCAGCTCCCCTCTCTCTGCTGTGGGCATCTGAAAAATGCACCACAACGGGGAGCTCTTACCAGAAAAAGGGGAGGATGATCCTTGCAGAAAGGGTGTGATGTCCCCCTTCACATCCCTACAAGACTGGCTGGTGTCCCCTGGCTTGGAGGGTGAGTAGAGCTGCCCAACCATGAGTTACCCTCCAGTAGGATGAGGGGACTGCTCTGCAGTACCCAGTGATGCACCAGCTTGGCTGTGGGGGACTTGACATCCAAGGGATAATTTTTTCAGCCTGAAATGCTTTTTCACTGCTATTGTCAAATCCTATCTAAAAATCATCATATTAATTAGAAAAAAAAAATGACATTTTATGGGCTGTTAGTGCTGTAAGTGGACTAAGGCCTTATGGTATTTAGAGAATGTTTGGAAAACAACTGCAATATTTACATCTGGGAAAGTTACCAGGCCCAGGCAGAAGCTGCATTTCAAAACATTTTTGTTTAACATACTCAGCCTTGGTGATGACAAATATTACTGCACATCATTACTCCAATTTTTCAAGGCATTAATACCTCATCCATTGCAAATCACATCTGCTGTAGACTTGGCAGCTTGGATGTGTTTTTATAGGTCCCCATTTGTTCTGAGTTTCCCTTTCAGTTTTGACTTTGAAACTCTGAAGAAGTCAGTGAAAGTCAGCGAGAGGTGACAGCAGTGGCAACAGGGGACTCCTGCCAGCCCACAGCCCAGGTGCAGAGTGATTGTTGCTCTGCTCAGCCCACACTTGCACCACCTAGAGCTGGTGGGGACATCAGGACTGGCTTGGTCCCTGGTTCTACCTTTACTTGCTGGGCCTGGCAGCTGAGAGGATGTCCATGAGGACAGTGCAGCTCCCATGCAGACATTCCTGCTCAGCCACCTCCCAAAGCAGAGACACTTCCCTATCCTGTGTGCTGCTTGTATTGGCCACTAAGTCTGAAAAGGGGTTTCATTTGGTCCTCTTCATCCTTGTTGCTGCTGATCACTGTCTCCCTGCTGTGCCTGCATCCCTGTGGAGCCTACATCTGCAGCTCTGGATTCAGTGCAGCACGGTTGGATGTCCTTCACCAAAGCCCCAGGGGACCCATCCCACTGCTGATGGTTTCTTTTGGACCTTCTGGATACCTTGACATGCTATTGTAATGCAGATTGCACACCGCTTCCTCCTGGGGACTCCAACAAAGTAGACAGAGTAAATAATTCAAAATGAGCAAATTCTTTAAAGATATTTTGTCCTTTTTTTATTTTTCCTCTGTCATACACATTGTCCACGAAGAAAAGGAGAAATTCTCCAGTGTACTTGTTAGGTGCTATTCACAAGTTTCTTTGGAGAATAACTCTCAGCTTGTGTGTGCTTTCAAACCAAGGAGTCTGTCACCAAACCTTCAAGTTGCAATTTGATCATGGCCCAGCAAAACACATATTTCAAACTATGCATCCTGGGGCAATGTCCAAAATCCAACTTGCATGCTTAGCCATGTCCAAGCACAGACATTGTGAACCCCATTTTTACAAGTGGTCACTGATTTGGGGGCTTCATTTAAGACATCAAAACCATGTCATGGGTACCCGAGGTTCAGTCTACTTTGGGGTGGTGGTGGAGGAAAGTCAGCCTGAGTCTGAAGGCCTTCACAGCAAAGCTTCTCCTTTGTTGCTGTGCATTTGGTTCTCCCACACTCCTGATGTGCCCATGAGGATTCCTCCAGTGACCCTTTGCTCGAGGAGTCTCACCTTGTCATGCATGAGGGGCACCATCTGTTCCTCAAAAGGCAGAGCCATTTCAAGGCTTGTCAGTGGCATTGGCCAAACCAAATGATGCTATTCCAGGGCTGTCATTAAAATGAAGCTATTCAGTTTTGCCAGAGCCATCCCTGAAGCTGACTCCAGCAAGAAAGGTTGACAGGGAGCACACTCCTGCCTTGGAGACATGTAGATGCAGCATGGCTTTCTTTTTATTTACAGAGCATCAGATTGCACATTCCCTAAGAGCTCTGATTCATCCCTCTCAAACCCTAGAACAAATATTCCAAAATCAGTCTACGGCATGGGGACAGGCTTTGTTCAGTGCTTTGAAAGAGAGCAGGTAAAGTCATTACCCTCACTTTGCATAGCAAAAAATGATATGCATAAAGCTGCATAGAACAACCCTGCAAAGCTCAAAGGAAACAAATGGGAGACTTGCACCATGAATTTCAATGGGACTTTGTGCCGCCAGGATAATAGCCAGGGAGACAGTGAAATATTGCATGGAGAGACAGTGGGCAGTAAAAACATGTTCGACTTGCTAATGCAGTGGAATATCCCGCAATATCGGAGGGAGATTGCAGAGCAATCACACCTGGATAAGCCTGGGAGATAATGGAGCACACATGGGCTCAGGACAGGAATCATTTGGGATGGTAACTGCAGGGATCTTTTAAACACAGGGAATTGCCCTGTGGCTTCTCTCTGGAGCTGCCCCCCTGGCTTGAAGAGTTATTTACCCAGCTTGCCTTGGAGGCAGAACCTGGTTTGCAGGGAGATCTCCAGCCAATTTTTCACATGAGTTAACTACAGCCCTTGGAGCACCTGACCTGGGATGGAGATCTGTAGCCAAGTTTCTCATTATTATTCCCAGCAATTGCCTTCACCTTGATCCCTGGCTGCCAAACACAGCCTGCCTCAGGTTCCCCCTTTCTGTGCTCCCAAGCAGGAGAGACAAAGCAGAGTTTCAGAAGGGGCTGGCCCCAGGGAGCCCCAGCACAGGCTACAGCATCCCAGCAGCATCCCAGCTCCATGGGGAGGGTGTCCCAAAGCATCTCTGCCTTCTGCAAGCTCCCTGCTCCCCCAGCTGTCCTTGTGGGATGCCCTGTGGACCATGGGCTCAGCAAAGTCTCTAAATATAGACTGAAGAAAATCATCTTCCTATTTGACACCCTGAGAAAAGGAGGTTTGTATGTAGCTGAATAAGTCACCCGAGGATGGAGTGGAGTGAATTAGCATCCTTTAAATTAAAGAGCTTTAAACAGCATCTTCTCCCCAAATTGCCACTATATCCATTTCAATAGTTACAGCAAACACTTTGCAACTACACCCAGAGGAAGAGGAAGGAGGAGGGACAAGCCAAGAAAGAGAGGATGGGCAATGCTGACAGTGTGGGGAGGGGGCTGGGAGAAACCCATTTGCACCAAGAGCAGCTGCACTGTTACCAAGGAAAAGATGCTAAAGCCAGGAATTCCCTAAGGCACCCTAAACTTCTGTAGATTGCTGATGGTGAAAGCAGTAAATGAAAGGACACCTCTGAGTGAGCACTCATGTATTAAGCAAACTTGGAGGTTGTCCCCATGCAAAACAGAATGTGCCTTTCAAAGCTGTTTAACTCCACAGCAGATACAACAGGTGGGGGGTGCAAAACCCAGACAGGGAAACCTCATCAGGACCTTCAAGCTGCATTTTCAAGATGTCCATGACAAGGGGTAATGGCAATACCATGTCTGAGTGCCACCATGGAGGCTGGCTACTGGTTCCTGTGTGTGGCCACCTGCACTATTTAAGGGTCATTTGTATTTTGGGCCAAAGTGAGATGGGGAGAAAGGAGAGAATAGCTGAGATGTGTAAGTGAAGCTACAAGACAGGACTGGTTATGGCTCAGCTGTGGCTGGCTCTGAAAAGCAGAAAAAAAATTAAGATGGCTGAAAGCAGTGAAAAAATTAGAAATTCGGATGGGAATCCAGCTATTCAATCCACCAAATCTGGGATTAATGACACCATCTCAGTTTCTTCTCCTATTTTAAGGCTGACTGGAGATCCAGGAAAACACGAGAGCTTCCGGGAAGGGAATGGAAATGGGTTCAGAATGACCATGTGGTGCATCTCCTTTCCCCAGGTTTCCAGGAGCAGAGACCTTCAAATCCATCACCTTCTAGCTGGGCCCAGGCAGGCTGAGTGCATCCTCGAAGAAAGAATGTGGGGAGCAATTCTCCCCCATCCACACCAGCCCAGCCCCAGGGCTCTGCAGGCAGAGCTGTGGTGACTTCCCTTTTATTGACACGAACATTCAAAATAGGGCAGCTGGGGCTGCTGACTCAGAGGTCCCCAGGTAAGGAAGGAGCTGCTGGGAAAGCTCCAGAGCTGTGAGCAGATCCCACAACAAGCCCTGGCCACGCAGTGACTACAGCCATCCAAAATAACATTTGTCTCCACTGAGACTCACAAGCCCCTTGGGAAGGGAAGGACCAGCTATTCAGCAGTGCCGTCAGATCCCAGGAGAATGTTTTGCTCAGAGAATGGGAGTTTGGAGGTTTTCTGCAGCTTCCCCTCCCAGTCTCAATTTACCTCACCAAATTAAAAGCAGTGTGGGCTGGAAACGACGTTAAAAGGAAAAAGACGACAGAAAAATCACACTGAGCGTATTGTTCTGGATAAATAAGACACAGGAGTGTTGTGGAAGGTAGCTAAACCCAGCCCACGAATGGTCTTCTCCTGCCAGGAAGATGTGACAAAAATAATTACTTGGGCTATACATAATTATTGTGCTGCTTTGAGCAGCTGCCTGCCCTTGGCACAGTTAAGGGAGCCTTCCCCTGATACTGATTAGTGACATTAACCATGAGCCCATTAAAGTCCTGACCCACTGAAGGGGCTGGGATGTCCCCAGTGATGGTACTGGGTGCTCACCTGTGTGTCTGTGTGCAGGAGCACCCTGTGCCTGTTGCAGGAGAAATGCTACCAGTTGCCATTTCCAGTTGCACCAGTACCTGGAGGTTGGACCCCAGTGCAATCCTGCAAGAGTATCTCCACTCAGGAGATGCTGGTTGCCACTGGCAGGGCCAGGTTGGCACCATAGATGCTAGAAATATTTTTGTGGTACTCATGGGAAGTAGGACCAATGATGGAAAACACAGAATTGGTTTGATGATTAAAAAAAAGAAGGGAAAAGGTAATTAAATCACTTTTTTTTTCTCCCATGGGTGAAGAAAGTTCCAAATCCCTCCAGGTTTGGTCCAGCTGCCAGAAAGAGACCTGTTCTATGGGTCACTTGGGGAAACCTCCATGGAATAAATTAAATGTTCTTCATTTAATTCTCTCAAAGGAGGAAATAAGAGTTTTACAACTAGCTGTCAAATGCTCAGCAGCTAAAATATCAACAAAGAATGACAGATGCAAGACTGAAAAAGTCTCTGAGGTTTCCCTTTATTGACTGGGAAGTCTCTGGTTTCTATCTTATTATCTTTCAAGCTAAACTGATATGAGCTGAACAATCAGGAAATTGAATAGCATCATTGGCAAAGACCATCCTCTCCCAAAATAGCTGACAGTGATGAATACCTGAGAAGATCCATTGCTTCAGCATGGTGGGATCTAACAAAACAACGCTTGATCTTATCCCATACAACCATTTGGCCAGAGGTGATGGAACACCAAACGCCCTGAATCTCTTCTATCTGGGGATAATCTAACGTCTGGGTCACATGGAGCCAGGCTGCAGATTGATAATCGCATACTTGAAGATCACAGGCTATGAAAATTATTGCTGTGCTGGCTGGAATAAATTATGCAAAGCAATGCGTTATCTGGAAGGCTGCAACGCACAGGCACACGCACACTTCGGTGATCTATCGCTCTCCATGCAGATGTTCTGCTGCAAAGACATTTTAATTAATACATTGAAAATACGTTTCCTGCCTTGTCTGAGCCGGAGATGAGCAGGGAAATGATGCTGAGTGGGGTAAAGCCCCCACTGCAAAAGAAATCGAGAAGGGAAATGCAGTGATTTAAAACCAGTCAGAACAAAGAGGTGTCTGAGCTGGGGCCCAGTCGTGTGTTGAGCAGGTGTTGGCAGGAGGGTGAGCTGCAGGAACTGAAGATGCTCCCCTGAAGGCACTATGGGACTGCAGCTGTAGCACAACTCAATCTTTACTATCCCTTTTCCTCCTGCTGAGGACATCTCTTCACTCACTCTTCATCCCTGGCATTCCCACTGCCTTTGTGTGCATCACCAGGGATGACCCAGGTTAAGGCTCAGTGAGTCACTGTTCAAAACAGAAACCAAAACTAATGCATGAAAACGTGGCTGTTCCAGAAGGGCCATTGAAAGGAAAAGGCCCAGTCAAGACACCAACTACACCTGCAACATTTGGATAGAACTATCTTTCCAGACAGAGAAATATCTGAAAAAGCAATTTCCATCCCTCAGTACAAAGTGAGAGGGTGGGACATCTGCCCTAGTTATGAAAAGGATTTTTGCCTTTCATGCTCTTCTCCTTTTCTGTTTTATTTTTACTGACTCTCCTGCCTCACCTCTGAGACTCTCCCACACAGACCAGCCAAGGACCACAGTGGCAGCAATAAAAAAGGGGGAAATTGGCTCAGCTGTCCCCATTGCCCACCCCAGGTGGCACATTCACCAGGACACAACTCAGTAAGCACGTCTTGCCCAGCTCACAGCTGATTTGGCCTCAGTGAGGGTGACACAACCATGTAACACGTTCTTCTCCATCATATTCCATCAGAACTCAAGAAGAGCAATCACCAAAACCCCTGTCTGAATCTAATCACCATGGAGGGCTCCTGCCTCAAGCAGGGAGAGCCCCAAGTGTACTCCCTGAAGAAAAAGATGTGAAATTAGCCTTGCCAGGCTAGGGAGTGCTTTTAAATTGCAGCAGAAGTGTTTGAGAGATAGCTCTGCTCTCCACAGGAGCTTCTCCCCATCCTTGGGATTTAAGCCTGTTAATAGTGGAGTATGATGATATTATCTGTTTGTATTGCACTTTTTATCATAAACAGTCCCCAAAGTGATTTGCTATCATTTCCTCTGAAAGCTGCTGCAACAAAGGCCCTGGTGGGGAGCAGCAGCAGCAAAGCAGCCACCACCCTATTTCCCACCAGGGGAGAGGAAGGGGGAATTCGGACCCAGAAAATCAAATCCTTGGTTCCTCAGACCCTCACAGCAGGGATGTGGGATTTTTGGTCCTACCCCAAAGAACTGTGTACTAGACAGTCCCTTCTGTCTATGTGATGATAGGCAGGTGGGATGACAGAGTAAACTGACCTTGGCCAGGCTGGGACACTGCTCCTGGGAAAAGGAGTGGCTCCAGCCTCAAGCCCGACCTATGCCTTGCTGCTCCACACTGCACACAAGTTCCCAGTGCCTCACCTGGCTCATGTCCTATTAATTAAACCAGAGGAGGTGGGAATTAGTGGGATAAAACGTGGGGGTGGTGAGGAGCAGGGAAGCACTAAGCAAAGGGCTGACCAAGTTTCTCAAGGGCAGGTTTCAGGAATGCCAATGTTTTCATCATTTAATGTTTTAATTAATGACCTTGGTATAAAAATTAGTCTTATGCTAATGAGATGCTCTAGAGATGCAATGCTGTGAAATATCCTCAATACAGAGGCACATAATGTCATACCAGAAGACCTGGGCGATCTCAACATGAGCAGAAGTGATTAAATCTAAGAGTGCCAGCAGTGCAAGGTCACTCACATAAGGGCAGATGAGGAGAACTTCTGCTACCAGCTGGGAACTGAGCAGCAGCTCGGGAAAAATGCCTGAGTCACGTAGTTAATGGTGGGTGACCACACTGCAGAGATGCAACCCAGCCCCAGGACGGGCCTGGTGTGTCCATCTCAGCACCACAGCAAAACGTGGGTGTAAGTCAAATAAAGGAGGAGTATTCCCAGGTGGTGTGTGACCCCCATGGCACACAGGGGCACCACCAGGAGCTGTACCAGGCTCTGTGCATCCACTGATGTCACAATTCATAGTGACAGTGATGAAAGAACCTGTGTTCTCATTACTGACTGTTAATATTTCACCACCTCTTTTGTACCCCATTTTCATTTTGATTCCAGGATAATTTGTATCAGTTTATGAAATGTGGCCTTTCTTTCATGGCAGAAGAACACAAACACAACTATGATGTCTAGGTATTATTGACTTAAGGCATGTATAGGCATGTGTTTTATTTGATCACCTTCCTTTTTCTAATTTTCCCCTTCCCATATTCTTTTTCCTTTTTATTAGAGGCCCTTGAATAGAAATAAACTTTCTAGGTAATATTTCTTAATAAAAACCATAATTTATTATTGTTATTCCCTACAAGTAAATGCTCAGCTCCTTCTCTCATTGTTATAAGTCCAGATGAACATCTTTGGTGGCAAGGCTGGAATAGATACCTGAATATGAGTGCAGCTGTACCCAGTTGTAGGTGTGCTAACAGAGGTCAGCTCTCAGCCACTGGCAGTGTGTCACATGTGGCAATTCCTTGCTGCCACAGCTGGACACTGAGTATGTAAGGGATTTTGTTTCAGGCCTCTGCATTTACCCTGTAGTGCTGAGAGCTGAGAGGCTCCTGACACCAGTGCCTGATCCTGCACCACTTGTTGTCCTCAAGTCAAGGTGCTGCTCGTTGAATCTCAGCTCAGATCCTTCCCCTCCTGTTTGCCTCAGCAGTTCATCAGAATGTAAGGGTAGAGATGTCTCTGGAAGACACCTGAGCTGTTGTTTACTGTATTGCCATTGCAAAGAAAAGCCTTTTGTGTAAAAGACACTAAAATAACTAATGGCATTAATATAAACATATACTTTAACTACCGTTTAAGGCTGTCAGTGGGTTAAAATAATCCCTAGTGCTGCATCCCAAGTGCACAGTAATTATGTGGCAAATCTCTTTATTACAGGGTGTCAATCAAGGGACGACATAGCTGTGAGTGAAATCTCTTTGTGGCTCCACTGATATTCCCAGCACGGAGCTGGATGCTCCACGATGCTGCTGGAGCTCTGCGTGCCTGTGCCCAGGATGTCTCATTAAAACGTGGCTGCAGGAAGGAGAATTGGGCACAGCAACTGTGCTTGGCTTTCAGGGAAGGAAATGCTTCTGCAAAGTATCTGTCCAGCTCCCTGTCAAAGCAAAGCACACAGAAATACTTGTTGTAATTGTGTGCATCTCCAGGTGATGCTCACAGGCCACTGCACTACAGTCTCCAGCCTGGATGGCCAGGCTTGGGCAGAAGCTGGTCCTGCCTTTGCTGGCCCTGGCAGGCACTGAGCTGTACATGCAGCCACCCTCTCCACAGCCCTTGCTAGAGCCTGGGTGGTGCTCCCAGACACTGCCTGCACCACAGGCTGTGGTGTGCAGCTTCCCCCGTGCTTGCACAGGGGGTTCTGGGACCATCTCTTGCCATTCCTCCTGCTGGGACAAGTGCACTGTAGCCAGGGACAGTGGCATGGAACTGGAGGTCTGCCAGAGCTTTAGTGCAGCTGGCCAGTGGCTTCTGGCATCCCCACACCAGGCCAGGGCAGAGGTCAGGGCAGCCAGGTTAATCGTGCAGCCAGGCTGTGAAACTGCCCAGGAGGTCAATTCTGGGGTAATGATGGAATAAAGGACACAGCATAGGAGGGAGATGGGTCTGCACCCACACAGCTCACCAAGGTGACCCAACCCTGAAGTGTGCACCTCAGCAGCCTTGTCTCTGAGGGAGCAGGGGACCACACCAGGGCTCTTAGGGACAGATGAAACCTTCTGCAGTCACAGTGACAACCTGCTGCTGGTCACTGCCTTCTCAGGAGGTGGAAGCAATGTGGGGATTTAAAGGTCTGTATCTGAATCTAGTTAGATAACACCCCAAAACCTTCCTCTTTGCATACATCCCTCCACAGTGATGGAGTGACCACTCCTTAGATGGAACTTCAGCCTGCTCCTGGAACTCCACAAAGCTGTCCCAGCAGATCTTGCCATGGAAAAGAACAGCCTTACAGCATCACCCCATCCCAGAGGAATGTCACTGTTAGCACTCACTGCATGGGGATCACCAAAGTTACCCTGTGTGTGTAGAAAACCAGGAGGCCTGCAGAGAGGACACTGAAGTGCAAGGGACAAGAGAGGGAAGGTCCCCAATGGATGAAGGATGCCACAGTATCCACAAGGAGCCATTCCAAATCTCAGACAATGGGAAGGTCAGTGCACACGTCCTCATGGCCCAAAGACTTTTTAACTCTTCTCTCCAGCTGAGTGGCAGGCAAGAAGTTACCTCAGTGATTGCATTTCTTTGTATGACCCCATCTAAAACTTTGTGCATCAGATAAACAACTCCCAAGGGTCAATTAACATGTCTTGAGATGATTAGAGTCTGACACTGATGAAACCCAGCAGTAATTAGCAAATTAAAAAAAAAAACAACCCTTTTGATTAGTACTCAGCATAATTCCCTCCAATTATTCAAAGTTCATGACTACAGGGGGTGGAATATCTCCAGGAATATTTATTTATATCCCTATTTTTTTCCAATCAACTTTGTGAATCTAGTTAATCATCAGCACTTGAACTTGTTAACTTGGAGAGTTTCAGAGCTGTCACTCTGTCTGATTGCTGGAGACAGCCCAGGGAAGAGTTTGGGGAGCACAGAGAATCCAAATACCTGTCTCAGGCAAAGGGAAAAAAAAACAAAAAAAAACCCCAAAAAAACAGAAAGAAAGAAAAAACTCTGAGTGCAGCAGCAGAGAAAATAAAAATACTATGTTTTCCCTCTCTTTGTTTTGAGTCACAGCTTGGTGCTGGCATGTTTTGCATTAGCCTGTCACACGATGCTTTGCAAAGGCAATACATTTCCTTCTGCACACGGACAAAATCCTCTCGGAAGGGATGCTCCTGCCTGCAAAGCCCAAATATCCGGGCAGGAGCAGCCCAGACAGCCAAGCTTCCCTGAAAACGTGCTCCATGGTAATGCAGGCGAAGAATGGCCTTAAGCTCTGAAGCTCCTTGTCTGCAGGTGCAGTAAATCAGCTCCCCAGCCAGCCCCCGCTGCGGCTGGGGCAGCGCTGACCTGCCCACCATTCACGGCAAGGGCAAGGCACAAAAAAGCTGGAATTGCTCTGGAAGTCGCTGTTGCCTGCAGGGAAGCTTTGCTAAAGTATTTCATGCCTGTCTTCAGATGGTATGAGAACAGTTTTCCTGCCCTAAATCCTCCCACATCCTTTCCAGCAGGAGAGAAGGGGTTGGGAACCATGAAACCCCTCCTTCACTATCCCTGTCCAAAGACCTGTGCTCCTGGCTGAATGTGGGACTGCTGTCAGAGGGGGATGTGTGGTCCCATCCCCCGGCCCCATCTGCTCCTGCTGTGTCCTTGCTCTCAGAGATGGCTCCAGACCCATGGGAGAGGCAGATGAAGAGGGAGTTGGAGATGCCAGCACTTCGAATGATGACAGTGGTCAGAGCACCACGAAGCCTTATTGGGAATCTGCTCCAGTGGAGTCAGATGAAAGCTACACTTTGCAGAGAGGACAGGCACTCTCTCATCTCCTGGCACAGGCTCTCAGCACCCCCATCTCTGCTGGCCCTTGCCTCCCACCAGCCACATTGTTTGGACAGACACACTATCCACTCTGGTGGCCTGCAGGGACTGCCCTTGTTGATCTACATGGGCAAGTGCCAGGGGCATGGGGAAGTGGCCACATAGAAAGCTTGTCAGGCTCTGAGCTGCAACTCCTCCACCCTCTGCTTCATTAAAAACTTCTTCCCTGCCTGACTGAGCCCTGAGGGATGGAGAAGGCTAGTCCTAGATAGGAAGACATACACTTAAACCTTTCAAAGCCATTTTTCATTGGACTTTTCTATATTCATCACTGCAGACTAACAGAGATTTTCTCTCTAGTTTAGATGATTTTTTTTTAATTTAATCCTATCCAGAGAGAGCCCTCTAGGGAGCTCCTAACCCTGCTTTAATAACATGCTCATTAGCGAGGTTATTCAGGGAGTGGTTTCTATTTGACACTCCAGCATCTTTCCAATTAATGTTGCTTTAAAACAAGCAAACCTTAAAAAAGAGAGAATATCAAACAGCTCAGAGTCAGCACTGCAGGAAGCCAGCAATTTCCTCTGGATTTTCATCTCCCTCCACTCCAAAATTTGGTTCTTAGTATCACTGCCATTTGATGAGACAGAAGTAAATTAAAAGACTACAAGGCCCTGCCATCTCCATAGCTCGGGGATGTCAAACCAGAAGCCACAACACCAAGTGGGACAACAAGGATGGTTTTGTTGAGCTGGATTAGGTCCAGCATGATGTGTTCTCTGGGCCATGAAAATGCAAGGTTGTACCAGTGCACATAGACACTCCCACGGGCCAAGGGACAACTGAGTGACATTTCCTGCCATCTCTGCAATTGGAAATCCCTCCATCAGCTCAACATCTCCCAGCACAGGAGATCTTTCCCCGAGTCCCTCACTTGAGGTTCCCAAGGAGAAGTCAGTGCTCCAGTGACCAGTGCTCCTGGCTGAAGGTGGGACCAGCATCCCCACACTGTTGGGATGAGGGGGGTGTGTGACCCCATCCCACAGCTCCATCTGCTCCAGGTGCTGCAGAAGGTGAAGCATTGCACTATCAGGACATGAGTTATTGAAAACTGTTTCAAAACATGCTCAATTTGCCCAAGATAAGCAGGACTGAAGCGCTTCCTCCACTGCCCACCACATCCCCTGCTGCAGTAACTGAACCTATTAATTTCATTTTAGGTGGAGGATATTGAAATCTGGGTTGGAAGCGTGGAAAGCAGAGGCACATAAGGTACCCAGCCATTGCAAAGAAATACCACCCCGACAAGTCAGCAGCTACAAAGGGAGCAAGACAGGGACAAATTCTGCACTGTTGTAGGGCCAGCACCAGTCTGGTGGCCAAAGAGAACTGCAGCAATTCATACCCAGCTGAGCTTGGCCCCAGGGGGCTGAGAGCAAGTACTGCTTGAGCCAGGAATGAAATCAAAGTGGTGAAACAGCAAGAGAAAAAAAGTGTTCAGAGCCTGTGAGTTCCTAGAGCTGGTAAGAATACCAAGACTTGTTACCCTTGGTGTTGTCCTCAAGTCATTCCCCACGACTTGGACTGAAGTAAGTGCATAACTGTGCTGCCTAGCACAGCTCACCTTGCACGCTTTGCTGCCTGTGATGCAGGGAATGTTACCTGGCTGTGGGAACAGATAAACTCTGAGTAAGTATCCTCCACTCTCTATTATCATAAGTCCCCCTCAGGCTCTTCTCTTTGCCTTCCCCAGTCTTACACAGAATTTTGGCTCTTTCCTTGTTAATTAAATGACAGCTGTCTGCAGCCAGAGCTTGAATTACACCTGCCTAAAGCGATCAGCAGTGATTGGAATTGTCGTATCATTTTGATTGCAAAGATTCCCACACAAGTCAAAACAAGCAGGGAGTGCAGGCATATGCTGCGAGCTCTTATGAGACTGACACAACTTCCTTTCTGCTCACACACACCCAAGGCCTGTCCCAAGCTCTTCTCTGCAAGAGTTTAAGAGCAAGGCTGAGCCAAGTCCTTTTCTTTCCCTTGGGCTGCAGCTCCTTGCAATGGTTTGCAGTGGGAGCAGATGCTGCTGCTGGCCAGAGCTGTTTGTGGGACCCGAGGTAGTGCTAGAGATGAGGCACAGCCCACATACATCCTGCTCTGCTATTTCAGGATTATTTCTTCACATCAGGCTTGCAGTAGTTGATGTTTCCCTGGCTTGTTTTACAGCTGTGGTAGAAGAAGAAAAGCCAATGAAAGGGATATAACTGAAACAGGGCAACTTAGAAGCAGGCACATAAAGATGAAAGAGTACAGATCAGTGAGGCTCTATGGAAGTTCTCCCTAGCAAGCCTTGTGCCAGGATTTCCCCTGGGATTGTCCAGTCCTCTCCATACTGCACTGCAGTGCAAACACCAGCCCTCCTCTGCAGTTGTTCTCCACTCCCCCATAAAGAAGTCTTGACCACACACACAACAAATGGGATACCCAAGACCTCCCAGTACATCAGGAAAACTCTGTCCCAAAGCTCATGGGAGGCTGTGATGGCACAGCTACACTGGGAGTGCTGGGAGAGGACTTGTGAGTAGCTTGGGGAGAGGAGGGTCAGGCATCAACTGAACCCCTGATCCCCTACTTCCATCAGCTCTCACATTGAACCAGACACATGTAAAATGTTTTCAGTAAATATCAAGCCAGCCAGGAAACGGACAATCCAAGAATTCAAAATCATTGGTGAAAATAGGCTGAATTTGGGAAAGCTGCAATGAAAATCCCTGGGGGAAGAAGGCAGAAGAAAGATGTTGCCCCCTATAAATGAAATTTCGAACTGTGGTTTCAAAGGACAATTTTCCTAAGACTAGACCTCATTTTTAAAGTGAAGCAGGGAGAAGGCAGGGAAAGTGTGTGTCAGGTCAAATAACCTAAAGCAAAATATTTCAATTCAGGTCTAGTGAGACAGCTGGGTTCCCCAGCTGAAAGACAAAGCAGGGGGAAACTGAACCAAATTTTTTCCCCCTGATTTATTGGATCAGATACCAGCCAAAAGCCCTCTGACTTGCCAGCTCTGCTGTCCAGCCCAGGGCCGTGGCAGGGACACCCACTGGGGCAAGACACTGCTGGGGGAAGGTCTCCCTCCTGCTCAATCCCGCTCAGGAATTGCGGTGCCCCTTTGTGTTGCTACAGAAACAGCCATGATGTCATCCCCGCAGATGAGGAGGTAGCACAGGAACTGCCGGGAAGGGCAGAGAGGTCACCCAGGACTGTGTCCTCCCTGTGCCAAACCCCAGGCACTCTGCCCCCGGGCATGCAAAGGTGTGCTGGGGAACACAAGAGCTGCAGGAGAAGAGGTGATCAGATTTGTGTCCTCGGGGAGCACATTTTAAGCATTTTAAGTACTGAAAACTCACAATTTTTTGGAGGTCTGGAATAGATTCTTCAATGTATTGGTTTGGAGCAATAATGACATCCAGTGGCTGGTTAGCTTAGTTCTCAGGGGGAATCGTGCATGAGCATCCTCCATCCTGTTGCTGCTCAAGGGTGTTAGAGAGGGACAGGCTGGAGCAGACAGGGCTGTTTGCAGGTCACTCCATGCTCCTTTTGCACCTGGAAGGAGCAGCACTAGAATGAGCAGCTTTAGAGCTCCAGGAGCTAAAGAACCTGCTCCCAGGACATGCTCCTGCTGCATCCTCCCCAGCAAGCCCCAAGCCTGCTTCTTTTGAAGTCTCTTGGTTTCAGGGAGAGAGCAGAATGAGAGCCCAGAACTCTGCTGCTTCCAGCAAACCTGGGCTTGCTGGAGAAGCACATACAGTGAGCACCAACCTACAGCAGCCAGCCAGCAGCATGGGCACTGAATGCTGACATGGCTTGTGGAATTGAGTGACAAAAGCTGAGACATTTGAGGCCAAGCTGAGCAATTTCTGTGCCCAGGGAACCCTGAAACACTGGGACACCATGACAGGTTACATGAGCCAGAGGATGCCAACGCAGAGCAACTCCACTGGATGTCACTGTGCCCATGCCAAGGGTGACACTGACTGCTGTGCCCCACAGCTTTCTCAGCAATTGCCCTGAAAGGAGTTCCCCAGGCACCGTGGTGAAGGGGCCAAGGCCTGGGGCACATCACACCCTCTGCATGGTGGGCAGGAGCACATTTCCTCGGTGTCAGGCAGATGGCCTGGAGTCAGGATCTCTTCCCAGCCCTGCTGTTCCTCCTCCAGTCCCAGCCAGGCTGCGTGTGTGGCATTTGGAGAAGCAGCGGCTGGAGAGCCTCCTGGCAGACCTCCTCCTGCAAGGTCAGGCTCCCAAGCAGGAACAAAGCCAACCTTAAAAAACCAAGCAGCATCTCAGGGCCTTCGGCAAGATGCAGAGTTGTGTCCCTGTTGCCCAAACCAGGGACTGGGACAGCACAATTTGGGGATCTGAAGCATAGAATATTGGCCGATTTACATGGGATTAAATGAGACTCAGCACCTGAGGGGTGGCTTCATCACATCCCCTAATGACAGCAAAGGCAGGAAAATGATTTATTTGAAGCCAGAGCCAAGTTGTTGGGTTTTTAAGGTCTTTGAATGCGTTCCTTGCAAAAATCCAGGTTGGCAAAGCCTGTCAGGAGTCGTTTCTCTGCTCATCCCTGCCAATGATTACTGGGTCAGGCAGAAGTTTCACTCTGGAGCTGATGGCTTTACATGCATGGATGTTCCCAGTTCCCCTCAAGGCTCCAGCAGCAAAGGCAGCTCAGCTCACGTGCTCCTGCCCAGACCCCAACCAAGGCACTGAGACGTGAAGGATGCAGTTATGCAAGCAGAGAGTAAGCTCCAGTGCCTCTGCCCCTGAAGCTCAAAATTGGGCTGAGCTGGCAGAGGGGCTGGCACAGCCTCCCCCCACATCCCTGCCAGAGCTGCCAGGATGACTGGGATCAATGCAGGTGCAGGCTATGGCCATGGCAAGGTCCCAGGAGCCTCTCACCCCTTGACAGCAGACCCCTCAATTGTGCTAAGTGTGAGGTTTGCCTCACATCTGCTTCTCATCTGTAACTGCATCTCAGGGACAGCCACCTTTGTCCTGGATGAGCAGATGCAGCCATTCATCTCTGAGGAACCTGGGAGAATGTTAAAGTCAATTAAGCCAGGGTACTAATTGCAGAGGGTCAACAGGCGTCTCTCACCACCCTGTAAGATGTGCCAAGGCCCATGAACAATTAGAGACATGGAAGATTAGTTGATTTGGGGAATCATCTCTTTACAAAGCCACTTTGACAGTGAGGCCATCACCTGATAGAATGATCTGTGCTCTCTGCAGTGACATTTTCCCAGCATGGATTGCACTGGTTTCTATCACAGCCTATAAGCTCACAAACACCTTCATTTCAGTGCTGTGAGGGCCTTGCTCACACCCCTCACTCCTTGGAGAGAATTACTCCGTGTGTCCAACTCCCAAACACAACTGAGGGAGGAAAGTGCCTCTTGGCATTGCTGTTTGCAGAGCAAGTGTTTGCTTTAACAGCTGTATTGGCCTCAAAACTGCCTGTCCCCAGCTCCCAGGGGAAAGGGACTGTGCCAACACAGTGCTTCTCCACGGGACATTTCACCCAGGTGATGAATGAACGGGCTTCTTGTTCTTTTCTTCCTTTAAAATTAACAGGAAATGCTCAGAGTCACATCTGCATGGGAGATGCACTCTAGAGTCCATCGTGTCCCCCTCCTGCTGTTTCTGACAGGCCACCAGTGTCTCAGCAGTGCCAGGAGAGGAGAAGCCCTGAGGCTCTCCCCTTGAAGTGCCACGTGCTACTGTGACAGGGAAACCTCTGCTGAAGTGAGGGAGAGATCAGCCACAGCTGGTCCAGGTGTTACCTTGGCCAATGCATTGTCTGGATGGGATGTCTTTGTCTTTGCAGAGCTTGGCCTCAGGAGCCTGGTGGTCTCAGCCAGCTCTTCTTGGCCAGCTGCTGGTACATGAAGAGTGGGAAGCAATCCAGGACAGTCCTGCTGTGTAGGTTTCCCAAGCAAGGAGCAGAAGAAAGAGATCGCTGCTCAAATGCAGGAAAACTCCTCAAATGTTTAGTCAGGATTTTTTCTGAGGGAGACATGAGGTACAGCCAGCCTTTGGGAGAGAAGGGAAACAGAACACAGGTCTGGCTTCCCTGCTTTCATTTCAGAATCACAGAAATGATGGAGTTGGAAGGAACTCACAAGGATCATCAAGTCCAGCTCCTAAGTGAATAGCCCATATAGGGATCAAACCCACAACCTTGGTGTTATTAGCACCATGCTCTGACCAACAGAGCTAATTTCATTGTTGTTGCTGATTTCTGGTCTGGGGTGAAAGGAAAAAAAGGGAAAGAAATGGAAAGGAAGGGTGAAAAGGGGAAAAAAAGAAAAGAAAGAAAAAGGAAAGGGAAAGGGTAAAAGAAAAGAAAAAGAGAAGTTATTCCAAACCCAAAGGACCCTTCCAGACCAACATTTGATAGGCTTTCTCCTGTTATATTAGCACTAGACAATCAAACTGTTCAGCACAAGGTTATTTCCCTCAAGGATAAGGCAGTGACCTGGTGAATGCTTAAGAAGATCTAGCAGACATGTTATTGTGTTCCTGAAGGCTGAGGGATCACCAACAGCTCATGCTGCTCTCTGATGGCCTCGTGCTGCTGGGCTTGATGGGTTTGATATGAGACAAACTGGATGTCTCAGCTGAGCGAAGTCATCTCAAGCTCTGCCTTTTGTCCCAGGGAGGAAGGGACCCCATTCCCTGGGCAGCCTCAGACATGTGGCAGTTCTGTCCCAGCTCACCTGTGCAGACACGTGGCTCTGCTGGGTTTCCCAATGCACTCTTGCCAGCTGCCATTGAACAGCTGCCAAGGGGCCCCCTGACAGGTCTCATCATGCCAGCATCTGATCCTCCACTGCTTCTGAAAATGTGGGAACAGATAGACATCCTACCCACAGCATCCCACAGCCAGTCATTGTCACAGCCCCTCTTGCATTCACTGAGGACACTGTGCTGTGCACTGAGCGATCTGCTGCCCAATTCCACTGCAGGGCCCAAACCCCAGCCAGTCTCACAGCTGAAAAGTGGGTTTCATTTATGTAAATGGATTTTTTCCCTCTTGCAGCTCATGGCCACAAGGTACACTTTTGTCAGTCACTAATTAAGCAAAATCATGTATTTCCTTCCTTCAGGCAGGGCTCCTTACACCCTTATATCTTAGCCTCAATATCCTCTACTTTCCTCTACAGATTAAATTTCCTTAATATTTTGTCCTGTAACTCCTCCCTGCAACTTCCCATACTGGTCCCTTATTGACATGCCCCAATCTGGGATTCCTCTGTGGCATTCCCTGTGCTGGACAGTGCAAACAGATCCTGGGTCTTACACACAAAACCACAGGATCTTTTCCTTCCTTCCTTCCTTCCTTCCTTCCTTCCTTCCTTCCTTCCTTCCTTCCTTCCTTCCTTCCTTCCTTCCTTCCTTCCTTCCTTCCTTCCTTCCTTCCTTCCTTCCTTCCTTCCTTCCTTCCTTCCTTCCTTCCTTCCTTCCTTCCTTCCTTCCTTCCTTCCTTCCTTCCTTCCTTCCTTCCTTCCTTCCTTCCTTCCTTCCTTCCTTCCTCTCCTCTCCTCTCCTCTCCTCTCCTCTCCTCTCCTCTCCTCTCCTCTCCTCTCCTCTCCTCTCCTCTCCTCTCCTCTCCTCTCCTCTCCTCTCCTCTCCTCTCCTCTCCTCTCCTCTCCTCTCCTCTCCTCTCCTCTCCTCTCCTCTCCTCTCCTCTCCTCTCCTCTCCTCTCCTCTCCTCTCCTCTCCTCTCCTCTCCTCTCCTCTCCTCTCCTCTCCTCTCCTCTCCTCTCCTCTCCTCTCCTCTCCTCTCCTCTCCTCTCCTCTCCTCTCCTCTCCTCTCCTCTCCTCTCCTCTCCTCTCCTCTCCTCTCCTCTCCTCTCCTCTCCTCTCCTCTCCTCTCCTCTCCTCTCCTCTCCTCTCCTCTCCTCTCCTCTCCTCTCTCATATCTCATTTCCTTTGAGTGCTCTGATTCCAACCCACACTCACCATTTCTGTCATCTTCCCCCTCATTACATCTAATTTTAGGCCCCTAGTTTACCAGGATCGAGTCCTATTACAAAGATTAGAAATGTCCATGTAGTTAAAGCTCTGGGGCTCAGAGACAGGAATTTAACTCCCTCCCTGACACTCTGTTTGTACAGTAAGGTGCTTGGATATGACAGCAGTGAGACCCATAGAAAATCCCTCTGAGGCTTATTTATGGAGGATGGTAAAGAGCATTTGAACATCCGGTCCCTACAGGTGCAGAGTTGCTCAATCTCACTTTTCCTAGTCCATGTGACTCTTCTGTAGAGTTTAGAAACATCAATATCTCCCCAGCCTAGCACTGCTCTGTTGCTAGCATAAATCCCAGCTCCCCTGTGCTGCAGCAAACCCTTTAGAGCTCTTTTAAATGACATTACCTTTTCTTTGTATATTTTTGATCCAAACCACAGGAGAAAGCTAGCAGAGGGAAATCAGAATTTTAACTTGGTGATGTGGCATTTCATAAGCAAGTCAGCTTATACACGGGTCTGGATGATACAAAAATTGGCTAGTGGGAAGAATATTTACAGGAGTCTTTTCCCAGCTTCGGAATTAGAAAAAATAATCCTACTAAATTAAACAAAAGTGATGATAATAATATAAGAGAGTGCTTCTTAAACACAACAGCATCCTTCCTTGCCAGCAACATAGAACTCAATGTTTTCAACACATGTATAATGCATTTTTAATGTAAACAGCATGAGGCAAAATTCCAGCATAGGATGTGAAATAGAAAGAGAAATTGTTCAGGAAGTGAACTGGGGAAATTGCTAGCGTTGCACACAGAATGAAACTTTCTCTAAATCCTAAGCTCTGTCTACGGGGCATTACAGCATCAATACCATTATCGCTGCACACCATGGGCCGCTTATTGCTTTTAATTATGTTAGCAAAATAAAGGATCCTTTCTGGCCGGACTGGATGGACAATGTTAAGCCATGCTGGCAAAGCTGGATAAACCTCATTAAGGAGAATTTGGCACAGGGAGAGATAAGGCTGCACGCTCACCGAGTTGAGGATACTTCAAAGGGAAAAAAGGCTTTTGATAATGGATTTCTTGGGAGTCACAACATGACTGGGCACCTCACTCATCCTGCAGCCAACTGCTACAGAGGAGGGGAGGTCTCCCTGGAGAAGGGCCCTCTGCTTGCCTTGCCACCTCCACAGCCACTTGATGTAATGGTGCTGCATCACAACCAAATTGTGGGGTGACAAGGCTCTGCCCCATTGTTTTAGTGCCCCTGAAACCACCGAGCATGCAGAGAAAGGACCGTGGCCCCAGGAATGTACAAAATGGGATGGCAGATCCCTGCAGATCTGCTGCTCCAATGGCTCCCAGCTATGGACAGCTGGGCTGCACGTTCTCCTGTGTTTGCTCCATTTTGTTTGCATGGAAGACACAGAGAGGGATGAAGGAGCAGAGTTATTATGCATGCAGACAAGAGTGATTGGGGAGGGATGGCAAGGACACTTTGCGGACAAAGTTAGAATTCAAAATGATTTAGACAAGTTGGATGAAACGGCCCCAAATGCTGAGGTGAAATGGAAATGGGGCACAACAGCCAGGCACTGCATTTCAGCAGTAGGCACAAACTGCTCACATCCAGGGTAGGAATGAACAGAGGCATGGCTTTTCTTCCAGAAAGGACCTGGGATAATGGCAGTTACAGGGTAATGGTCTCTCCTGCAGCTCCAAATGAGGAATGGTTCCTTTCCTTGCATAGCTTAACAAGTAGCAGAGAAGAGATACTTAACTTTGTCTCCCTCTCAGCTTAACTATTCAATCCTGAATGCCTTTAAAAGATAACCTCCTGAGGAAGGGAACAGTCTGACCTGCACAGCTGCAGCACACAGGACAAGATGACACAGGTTTAAATTGCAGTGAGAGCAAATCAGGTTAGACACGGAGGATGTTGCAGGGTCTGGAGTAGATAACTTTGGGATGCTGGGGAGTCTCCATGTCGAGAGCTGTAAACTTTTCTCAACTGTTAGTCTACAGGTCTTTTCTCCCTTCTGTAATGTCTAAAATGCCATCTGTGTTGCAAAAGAAATTGAGAATTTTACCCATCCCTTGAGGAGACAAGTTTGTCTGGGCTCCCCTGAAGCATTTTCCCTAGCACAGGGGAGGTAAGGCCAGCTCATCATCCTATGTACTAACACTGCCCTGAATATTGGGAAAAGATAGAAGTGATGCTATTTTTGAAGGCAATATTGAATATAAATAGACATGGCAAAGTGCCAGCTTCAAAACAGAACTGTTTCCAATAGAGCTGAGCGAGGCACTCAAAGAGTCTTTTGAAAAATCCATTAAGGCTCCATCAAAACAAGGAGCTTTTCAGGGTGACAGACACATAGGTGCCTCCTTCAGCTCATTCATTGAAACAGAAAAATAAGGCATGTTTTCTCCTTATTTCCTTTCATTCAGATTCAGCCCCTACGGAGGAAAAAAAAAGTAAATTAAAGTTTCTGCTGCAGAGAAGAAGGCAGTATCATTTCAAGTTTTAACAGATCTTCTATTGATTAGGCTTAAATAAGATCTTAAATCGGCTGTGTGCTGCCTTCAGTCGAGCTCTCGGCTCTGCTGCACTGCTGCTGACATGGAAAGGACTTAGCAGGCAAGCAGAGTCTGCAACCCTCATCTGATACTCAAAGCTTCAAAACACAGAAGCTTCCAAGACTGAAAAAGCCCAAGCTTTTGCCTTTCCACCAGTAGGTCTTTGAACACCTCTGGGTCTTTGTAATAGCAGCATCTGCTTCATCATTTCACTTTCTGCATGAGTCACAGTTCCCCCTCATGTACTACTTTTCTTTTCCCACTTTGCCTCAATGATAAGAATTCTCTGTCCCAGAGCAGAGATTTGAGAAACCTCAGGCAATGGATTCATGTCCAGAAAAAAACGAATCTTATATATGACAAAGAGGGAAAAGGAAGGGGGTGAAATGTGTTTGTAGTAAAATTGTTAAGAGACCAAATCTGTGCTTCCTTAGGAAGTTCCTGGGTTGTAAAGCACCAATTAATGTGCACATGATGTGAAATATGAATAGGCCAGGGCTTTGACTCATCCCCCAGTGCTAACCAAGTGAAGAGCTTGAGTCGGCAACATGAGCAGCAATTTCAAGAGGGAAAAGGGAAGCCTTTCATTTGAACTGGATGTGCCTCCAGCCACAGCAGAGGGACAGAGGAAGCAATACAAGTTAGGAAGTGCCAAGACACGGAGATGTGAAAAAAGGGCGCCTGGGGTCTGCCCTGGCCACATGCCAGATGACAGCCCTGGGTCCTTGCAATTATTTCCATCATGAATCCAACAACCACTGCGGATTTGCACACATAAGCAAGGACCTCAGATACCAAAGCAATAATACACACTTCAGCTGTGGATCCCCAAGCACTGGGTCATGCTGATCAACCAACCCACTCAGTGCCTCTGGCAGCAGACTATTTTTAAAATATTTTAAGAGACAGGACAAGGATCAAATTGTTGAGAAAGACACCAGAACTGATCATTTGACTCTTTAAAAGATGCTTGTTCTACATGATTGCAGATGAATGCTGGGGACATGAGGAGATAGATGGGTGATACGTCCTTGGTTGTGACCCACAACTGTCCCAGGCAAGACAGCATTGGTGCCCCTGTCCTGCCTGGCTGATTGATATTTGGGACCCAGCAGAGTTGGTGTTCAGATGCTGAAGACAAACCAAAGCCATTTTTGGTGCACTCCCTATTTACAGTTGCAGCACAACCAAATCCATCAAATGGAAGAAGAGTTCAGTTGTCACTGTCACATCCCAGAGGAAGACTGGGCTGACTCAATTAGAAGACATACATGAGTATTGATTATTGCCAAGTACAAATTCTCTCTCCCTCTCAACTATGTGGTATACTGTTAGTTTATTTTCCCCCTCCAGGTTATTCTTAATTTCAAAATAACGTGATTGTTGTTGTTCCCAATGTACAATACAAATTGACAATATAATGTAGCTTGTATTACCACAATCCCTACTGGCCTCTGATGAGTTAGTAATTCAGCCATTTGATTTCCTCATTTTTTTTTTCCCTTTTCGTTTGTGGATTCCAAGTGCTCTGAAAATGTATTTCTTGTTTATGTTCAAAGCAAAGTCCCTTCACAGCTATAGGATGTCTGAAATATCTTTCTTGCCCTTCGATTCTACTACAGAGGGGGCTGGATCTGTTCCAAAGATCCCATCCTGTAATTGCAGCCATCAGTCACTTTTTCCCAGGGAAACTTATTTCCAGGGCATCAAAGTGGGGTGAGGGCAGTTCCTGGGAGCCCACTCCCTCTGTGCTGGAACAACTATTTTGGAGGGTGAAGTAGAGACTCTGAGCTTCCTTCCTCAGTTTACAGGCTGGGACTAAGCAAGGAATAGATGTAGAAAGCTACAGTCTCCCAGGGTAAATGAAGTGTTAGATCCCACCAAACACATCTGCCTAGAGACCTGTTTATTCAACTGGGAATCCATCATCCCTGCCTCGGGAAATAAAGCCATTAGAGTACCTTGCTATAATCTCATGATTCTAAAAAGAGTCTCCCTCATCTGAAAATGGAGATCTCAAGGTCCTGTACAGAGCAAACAGAAAAGTCTAACTTTCTAGACAAGCATCATCACTCTCCTGCCCTTGCAGGGGAGTCTGGGAGCCCAACTTCTCCCATACCTGCAGTTTCCTGCATGGAACTGGCAAAATGCACTGACTGCATTGAATAAGCCTAGAGACTCAGAGGTCCCATGATCTCACCAGGAGATATTAAAATTCTTCATCTTCCTCTCGCCTGATAAAAGAGCGATGAACTGTGCTCGAGCCAGTTAGAAATTAAACTATTTCCAGTGTATAACATCTATTGCTCTCCTTGGGGATGACTCAGGATGTGAGCTACACATTTCTGGTGGAATGGTATTGGAGAGGACAGCAGGGCCAGCACTTCAGTTCTGTATTTATGGATATCATCAGAAAAGTTTTATTGGATACATATTTTGCACCCCTCTCTCTGGAGGATCCTGCTTACTTTCACAGTAGTTTTGTTCTCTTGCTTTCAGTACCTGATTCTATACATGTATGTATACACAGGAGATTTGGGTAAGAATTCCTCAAAGGATGCAGAAACACTGGGTGTTTCCTACTTTATATGGGGGAGGAACATGGAACAGCCTTGACTGGAAGTCCAAAGGGACTGGAGTGGGTCTAACCCTTCTACCTTCACTACATCACATTTCCCTCCTCTAAAGGAGGACTGCCATACACCTGTCTTGCACAAAGGCCACCTGCCAAGGCTGTTTGTTCTCCCTAGCAAGACGTGCTGCTTTCTCCATTTAAATTGCCCATCAAGGGCACCTGAGTACCCTCCCTGAGGGTTAATCCCACTGGTGATCCCCCCAGGGAGCCCTGGACTGTGTTTCAGAGAGTGTAAGTCTGCAGCACATGTTCCCAAAAGCCTTCCTGCCAAGCCCTCAGCCCAGCTTCCACCCAGCTTTCACACGGCAGCACAACTGAAACATGGGATCATTGTATAGATAAATACAAAACTCATCTGCATTCAGATGCACCAGAGAGGGATTCAGTACCAGTCCTGGTTTACCACCTTGGTCTAGGTACCACATGCCCTCATCACAGTGTGTTGTCCTTTCTCCAAAATGCGAGACAATCTAAGATTTTTCACTCAAATAGGGAAAAAGGAAGAAATATTTTAAAGGTTTTCACAAAAACAGCATGTCCTGCAGGTAGTTTGGGTCAATCAAATGTTTTCTTTTGCTCACTTTTCCCAGGTAAGATAAAATGTGGATAAAAAAATCGACATGAAGTGAAATAACTGCAACTTTGTTTGAAAAATCATCAAAGCAGAACACTGTAACCTAAAAGTTACTTTTGAAAAGGGAGTGATCAAAACAATATGGCCTGATGTGTCGAAATAATATTTCAAAACAAAAATTCCTTTAAAAAGGTTTTCTCAAAAGCTCTTCATTGCACCATTCCCAAAAGGAGCATTCCTGGTGATAACATGAAGAGATCACCTAGGAATTTTCTCCTCTTACGCTTCCTTCTAAGGCGGTGGGGACATGCATTTGTCTCTCCTTCTCTCTTCTTGTGCTGCCTTTGAGACTTTTAGTCTTTTGTATCAAGTCTTGTTATCAATGTTGGGCATGGGGAGGAGGTGTGTGAGATGCACAGCACCACAGACCCTGCACAGCTGTATCACATTTACCTGCAACAACAGGGACTCGCTGGACTGACACTGATGTCCCCAAGGCAGAAGTGATCTTTCATAAGGACATTCAGCTCCACATGAAGGTCACACAACACGTTTTGCCCCATTCATATTGGTAAATCCAATGTGCTGCTGTTTGCTGCTGAGCATGTACAGAGCAGATATGTAAATAAGAGGGGGTGTGCTCATGCACTTGTCAGCAGAGCATTGAGATGTCCAGCATGTTGTAGAAATACATACAGGAGATGATGACTGGAGCATGACTGTGTGATCCCTCTGCCCAAGATAGCACACACTGAACTCTGTCCACACGAGTAGGCTGGCACAGACCTGAACAGAGCAGAATGAATGCCCTTCTTCATCATGCAGGTGTCACTTCTCCTGATTCAATTACACTCGTGGAGCTGATTGCAGATTTTAGCCTACTCTTGCATATCAAGCACATATTCGATGTTCCAGGGACTCGATGAAACAAAAAGTCAGCACGTGATCTTCCCTACAGCCCCCGAGGCTTGTTCATCCCTGGTGGAGCCACGTAAAGAACAAGTTTGGCCTATTTTGTCAGATGAAGGGATATCTGTGGGATAGTATGTTCAATCCTTTATGTCATCTATCTCTTCTCAGCAAAATGTATCTGTGATTATTTCTCCGTTTTGCTGGTTTTTTAAAATGCAGAATTATACAATAACCCTCAAACTGAAGGAGAGGGGAATAAAAATGTTTAATTTAAAAGTTTAACTTGTCAAAACAAAGTTAGTGAAAGCACTGATCATCTCAGGTGCTGGTTAACCTATAAATGAAAAATAATGAAGGCTGGAAAAAGGAATATTAAATTAAGTATATTCTTAGAGGAATCATATCTTGGCTTATATACAAGTCCTCAGGAAAGAATGGGAAGATTGAGCTGGAGGAAAAGGGAAAATCAGTGTCTTCTCATGGAAAACAAGGGAAAACATCAGTGGAGCTTGGGTAGAATGGAAAATAGCTCCACTTAAAAAGGTTTAGGTCACATTCATACAACATAACAGCAGTAATGTGTTTTGCCCTCAAAAACAAACAGCAAAGCAAGTCCCATGCTCACATACAGCTTACCCACACGTGCAGCTGACACAAAGCCCTGTAGGGATTGTTCCCCTTGCATGGAGCTCCTTCCTTACTGTACAGGAGTTGTAGTGTCAGGAGAGCACCCAGAGATGGAGCTGCATGCTTCCCTTTCTCCTCCAGAGAGGGACACAGTCCCATGGGGACACACACCGGCTTTTGCAGATACAGCCCCCTTCATCATTTATGGCAAGCTGAACATCCTGCCTGGATGCTTTCCCTTCCCCTGTGCAGGCATGTGTGACCCAGGACCAGTGCAAGGCCACCCCCTCCTGCAGCAGGTTTAGGGACAAGGATGGCTATAGATACATCAGTCCTTCTGTCTCCAGCTTCTCTGGGAGAGCTGATGCTGTGGGATCCATTTGCATTGTTGTGTAGAAAAGCAGAAACTCCTCTCCAAAGCTCTAACATGGCTTCCAAGTCAACAGCAAATAAAGTGCACAGAATGCTGAGTTGTAGGGCTGGTACCAGATGGTTTGGGGAACATTGTTCTGTTGGAAACCATATTTCATGGTCTGTAACTGTGACAGAGCTTTCTGAAGATGGCCAAGCATGTGGGACCACTGCTCGTTCCCTGGAAGCTAATGGTTGTTCCTCAGCACAGATTTACAATTTAATTTAAAAAAAAAGAGAAAGAGAAGAAATTTGGATTAACACTGCTCTCAAGCAAGCAATCAAGCTTTAGCAGGAAACTACCTGGTTTTGCCAGCCCAAGCCATAACATGTATTAGAGAACTGGCAGCAGAAACAACCAGAGAGGAGACTAAAATAAGAATGGGGCAAATGATGGTCTCACTTGCTCAGGAGCAGCTCCATGACATAAATAGCTACTCCACATTTCTGTGGCTGCAGAAGCTTAGTTTGTGCCAGTACCTTCTCAACAATGAACGTTTGTCCTGCCTTCTAATCTTTAGGACCTTCCCCTATCAAGTCTCCTGTCAAGCTCCTGTTTGTCCTGTTTGCATGATATATCAGGAAACATCTCTTAAAAAAACATCAGTCTATGGCATGGAATTCTGTCTGGGAAATAATCTGCTGTGCTGCAGGCTGTGTAGGGGAGATCTGTTACCATTCAAGAGCTGTCCCATACAAAAACTGCTGAAGCAAAGAGCAAAAATTCTCTGAGTCAACCCTGAACCAAAGTCACAGTCAACATCAGGGAGCCCTTTTCTGTTAGAAGAGCCTCTTTTCAGTTAAGACTTTCATCCAAGGTTATCCGAACACTTGCAATCAAATGGCATTTTATGCTAACATTAATCCCGGTGTCCTGGCCACATTCCAGTTTGAGTAACAACATTCTGCCAACCTAAATTCCTCCAGAGGTTTCAGTAGGATGGAATTTTCTTCTTCCTTTTTGTCTTCCATTTTTGGGTAGTTAATTCCGGACAGTGCAAAAGACTGACCACCTTCCGATCCAGCACTGGCAGCACCTCTAGCAGGAGGAAAGTGGACCTTGGAAAGAGAAGGACCAAAATCCTCCATGAAAACACACAATTAATAATAAATGGCTTTTAAAGCACTTAGGTGCTTTTCTTTGAATTCTGGTATCAGTTGAAAATGTAGAGCTGGAATACTACTGACATCTCTGAGAAAGTTTATCAGCAATCCCAGCACTCAGAACAGAGAGGTGCCTTTTAAGTTGTAATCAATACACTTGTGACACAAATGAAAGGGAGATGTTACATAAGGAGTTTTTTCCACTGGAGAGAGCCCTGACAGGCAGTTATTGCACTGAGGAAAGGAAGTCACCCAGATGGACTCTCCGTCACACTAATGAAGCCATCTCATAACTGTAACAGAGACCTCATGTATCTGCTGTGACACTTAGCAAATCCGGGCATGAATAAATAACCAAAGTCCAATTGAATTAACCTCCAGCTGATCAGGCCTACTAAACAAATTATCCTAAACTCTGAACAAGATTAGAAGGACTGGCACAGGCCAGAATCATGTGGCAGGAGTGTTAATTCAGTTTAACAAGTTTAAACCTAATCCTCCAATGTTCTCAGATCTCAGGGTTTCAGGGCAAACTACTTCCAAAATGCTCTTGGAAGGGTTAGAAAAGGAGGCTCACACGAAGTTGAGAAGAAAAAGATGAGCTCAGCCTAGAGTCACCTAAAGATACAGAAGACAAATTGCAAATGCAGAGAAGGATTTAGGTGGAGCATTTCTTACTGAGACAGAAAAGAGTAGGAAAATTACATTGATTTCCTCATGGAATATTCCAACCTCATTTCCAGGATGAAACTTAAAAGTTTGATAGCATATCTGCCTTTCTTAATTATCATGTTTCTTATGCAGAAACAGGAGATAAGCACCTATGAAATAAGGGACAATACTCCATTTTAATGCCATTTTCCCCGGTATATAATTGCATTTTCTTCTAAGAGTACATTTGTACAGTCCATCAAAAGCACAATTAAATCATCACAAACTTCAGTTCATTACTTAGAATGGCACTAACAAACCATTTCAGTACTTCTTTATTTTTATGTTGATTCATAAAAGAATTTATGTGGTCAGTTAAAATTAACTTTGAACTTCATCTTTAACAGACTCACTATTTTGCAGGGCTTTGAAATATTAAATCTGCTTCCAAGAGGAAATATTTATTTGATTACTCTCTAGATACAGGAGACATAGTAAACTCTACAAGTTTTCTGAAATGGAGATAACCAGGATTAGAAACTCTTTAAAAAGCAAATTCCTGCAGTACATGCACATGCCTCACAAAATCTTTCAAATCACAATATTCTTCATAAACGTGTTTTCAAACTTCTGTCATAGGTAAGTCCTCTATTGGAGTCCCCAGTTTCCTAAAATCTCACACCTTTTCAGTGAGTCTGCTTAGTATAGGCAGATGAAGACAGAAATCTGAGAGTCTCTATAGCCCACTAAAGGACACCTTGCCTGCATTCTCTTGCCTTGCCACGGAATGTCTTTATACAAGTCTGACTTGGATTCTTTACTGTGGATTCTTTACTGCTTAACTTCAGTTTTATGTGCTAAACTTAAGCACCAGAGAGGATGATAATTTTGACTAGATGGCAAAAAAACTTAATATATCACGACAGAGACATTCAGACACCAGGCATTTCCACCATCTTCAATACCTTCAACACCTATAAAGAACTTAAAAATCAGATGAGGCCAATCTTCACCTAATATTCTGAAGTAATTCACAATACCCAAAAATCACTTTGATATTGTTTCATTGGCAAGACATTGTTCCTCAATTTGTTGAGAACTGCCTGAATGCTTCCACATATTTGAGCGTTGCAAAATGAATACCTCCTGTAATTCTGAAACTTTTGTTACACAACCCCCGAAATGGAATCATGACTTGTCTACTGTGTACTTTGCTGTTATTTATGCAGTATATAAATGCAAGGTAAATATTTATTCTCATTTTCCACTGTGTGCACTGACTGATATCTTCCAAAAGTTAACAGCAGCATTATGAACTGCAAATGATGACACATTGTCAAAGTTGAAACCATTTGATTAGATGCCTCTTACATTTTCAAATATTCCAAATGTAATTTCATAACTGTCTTGAACATAATGAGGCAATGGATTTTTCCTCTTTCAACTGTGTAACAATGAACAACTATTAGAACCACTTTATTATTTCCAGAGTTTGAGGGATCAGTGGCCACAGAGAAAGTATGCCCTTTTCAACCAAGTTTTTAATTGTTTTCTCACTTGAAAGAGGAGCTAATTTATTACTGGCAGCACAGAAAGCATTTGTCTCATCAAGATATATCATTTTAACTGTGGGTGAATTCTAGACAACACCACTATTTAATTTGCTGTCACAATTAAGTAATTTATAGGACTGACTATACTATTAGCATCATACTAATACTCTGACACTCTCGTTACTTTTGCAAGAGCCATGGAGTTATTTTCTGTGCTTTCATAAGTCTCAGGAACAGAGGGGTATAAGTTTTACTCTTAGAAGCTATGACACAGTAATTTTTACAGTCCACTCCATTTGCATGTTGTCTTCCATCTGACAGACCACCACAAGCACCTGAAAATTTCCTACATAAGCTGTAGTGAGCTTTAAGGCAATTACTACTGTCTTTACTGACCCATGGAAATAATTCCTTTGCCCATTGCAGCAATACAAAGCTTCTGCTGCTCACAGAGTAGATCTGCTGATGGATGATACCATCCACAGGCGCTGTCATGGTTGTGATCTATGAAGGACTGTTATTTGACAAATGAAAATTATGTAAACAGTACTCAAACTCAATCTTGCCTCATGATGACTCTGTCTGTTCCATACCCCCTGCCTACAGTGCCCAGAACAGCTGTTATCTCATGATAAATATCGAGGATAAAATTATCATCAGACAGCACCAGGTTGACTGCATGATGTAATCCTCACTTTTTTAGGTAGCTGGAGCTCTTTGAGCTCTCTTAGGTAGTCTGGAGTGTTTCTGGAGGTGTGTCTCACACATTTCCAGAGTGTCATTTTCATTTCAGTGGTTGTTTAAATAATTTCTGGAGAAGTTTTTGCAAAGAAATTTAAGATGTGCTGGTTTTACAGGTACTGAATATATGAAAACTACTGCTGTTTGAGATCAAGCACCCTAGAAACTGTTTTCAGCAAAGTCCTTCTGCAGGCGTGACTTGCTTCACTCTTGCCAGGCTCTGCAATTTCAGCATCAGTCCCTTCCCAAAACTGTCCCCCAGCACCAAGGTTGCTCCTTTCTCCTCCTAGCCCCGTGGATCTTTAATCCTCCTCCCCCAGCCTGCAGAGCAGCTCAGAAAACACCAATGACACAGCATAAAAAAGTCCTACAAGGGCTGGAGTACTCCTCTATTTATAGGTCGCTAAATCTGACTAAAAAAAACTTCCACAGAGCACCAGTCAAATTGCTACCTAGATGTTTCCAAGCCCAGCCAGGGCATGCTGGCTTACTGCCATGTTTTTAAATCCTACCCTGTGCATTGAGCTTTCTCAGGAAAATCTGCTAGTGCTCATACGTGGGCTGTTACCATTGACACAAACATTAATGAACATTCCCATATTGCTTCCTTACTAAGCTGCAAGTGCAAGAGACCAAAACAATAGCATGACCTGACAGTCTCAGGCATGTAAGCACAACCAGCACTTCGATTTCAGATGCGCAGCTGAGTGCAGCTCACTCAGAAAGGGAACAATTGGGGTTTAAGTGTTATGTTTGTTTTTTCTTCAAAGACTATGTTTTTTGCTGGCTGAATTCTACACTGGGGAAAAAAAATGTTTCATCAACACTAAAATAGGTTGGAGTGGTTCTGCAACACCTGATGGATTGGCTGAGCCTTCCTCTCACACAATCAATTAAATAAGATATGTTCCATACAATAAGAGCCATGGAGACAACTTCAGAACAAAGCAAACCTCTTAGAATTGTCTCTCAGAATAAGAACTGAAAATCTTGTTATCCTAGAGAGCACAGAAAAGGCACCAATGCACAAAAGAGCCGGAATCCCCTCATCTTCCTCCAAAATATGAGGATGTAAACTGAGAGCCTCAGAGCTGTAACTCTGAGATGCTGTTCAGGTATCACCTAATCCTGGACACATCTGAACTCCTCAGCGCTCACACTCCAGCCTCAGTCTCCCCTGCACACCCAATGTCCCATTTCATGTGCAGAAGCAGCTGGGCTGTGGTTTGGCAGGCTCATACCCACATCAGGAGGAGCTCTAGAAACCCAGAGATAAACCAAGCAACTTCAGGCACAGCAGGAGTGACTCCTGACTGTAGACAGTCGGGTTCACAGCTGTGTTTCCACTCTACACCAAAGACCAAAGCCTCCCTCTGCTCACTGCAGAGACCCAGTCAGCGAGACCTGACTGCTGGGGATAAACAGCCCCAGGTGCGCTCCTCTCCCTGCCTCTCCCAGGGCCTCGATTCACTATTATTTTCTGAACACAGTCTCTTCCTGACTAGTTAAATGCAGTGGGGATGGCTTGAAAGGAGAAATCCAGGAGGTGAATTTCTGACGTTCCTTCTAGTCCCTTTACAATGGCCCCATAAAAAAGCCCTCACACAACCCTGCACCACCCACACCCCCGACCTTGCTGTGACAGTAATAAGGGGAGGAGGAGCGTTCTGATACCGTCTGGCCTGAGGAATGTACTCACAGGCAGCTCCACTTCATGTACCTGATTTATAACAAGGGTCAGAATAATTCCCAAGCAGCTCCTGCATCAGGGAGCAAACTAATTCCTTTCCTCTCTCCTTGGCTGCGCAGCCCAGAGTCCAGCTGCACCGGAGATTCCAGCTCACAGTCTATATTCTGCATCATAAAAGATACAAGAGAGAAATCTAAACTAGAGAAGTAATAACCTGTAAACTAATAAACCTACCCAGCACTTTGATAGCGAGGCACTCCCCAGAGCAGGGATTTTTAATGGGAGTCCTGAAACACTGTGTGTCTATGTTTGAGAGTAGTGGGAAATATTTCTGATGCTCTGTGGATCTTACACATTTGTTCTTATAAAATCAGTTCAGATAAATGCAAAGACTAATAGAAAAGCAGCCTCCTTCCAGTCTACACTCTTAGAGGCACTTAAGCAGCTTAAAAAGAAAAGCAGTACGAAACTGCTCAAATAAATAATAATGAAGGTGTTAAGCTGCAATATTAGGAGTAGTTTTGCTTGTCAAAGTATGGGGCTGCACAGTCATTGATTTTCTCTTATAACTGAGATAGGGACATGCATGACTTATGTTTCTTTGGCAGCGAGTGCATGGGAATGGAAGAAGGAATCTTGAAATCCTGTGAAATCTCCAGCTGAGGATTTGATGGCTCTGAAACTGCTGTTGGTCTTGATTCTTTATTTCCCTCGAACCGTAAAATGGATTATATTAACAATCTGTTATGATGAAAGACAATTTATGAAGCTAAATGTAACAATGTTTGCAATGTGATCAGGGATCTGTGGAGGAAAATGTTATAGAAACCAGGAATGTGAGTATGGATATAGATCCTTCTTAGCCAGAAATACTGGGAAGCAGATGACAGGTAGACAGACCCCCCTCAGGAAAGGTCCCATTACCTGTTCTGGTGTGTATTCTCAAATTCCCACCCCCTGTCTCAGTCACACAGACAACAGCAGTCTTCTTAGTTCATTTCTTTAATGTATTCACTTTCAGTGATGAGGATTCAGTGCTCAGTTAATTCAGCTTACTATATTACACCTCAGCTACATACCAAAATGAGACATCTAGTTGACTGAAACTGTGAAAGACAACTTTTTTTTGGTCCCAAACTAATGCAAAACAGCAAAGAATGGTGTTTCCATGTAAATCTGAACTACAGTGGACTCCCTTTGTTCTCCTCTCATGTAAAAAATAAAATTAATTCTGGCAAGGATGGCAGGAAGAATCTAGTCCTTTGTGTCCTGAAGTAAAGTTACTCTCTGGAGAAGGCAGAGCAGGAATAAACTTCTTTAAGAGTCAGGAGGTTTTACTGACAATAGCTGCTATTATCTCTGTCAAACAGGCAAAGCCTCGAGTGATTGTGGTAAGGAAGAAAGAGGAATGCTGTTTATTCAATGCTGGAAAACAGACTATTTGCCAGACTGCAAAGAGTACCGAAAAGGTATTGAGTCTCTCTGTTTGAATTAACCACAAAAATAACTTGCAAAATTAAAACCTTTTCCATGGATCTCTGCTGCTCTCTAACGGTGCCTTAAAGGATTCTCAGCACAAAGTCAATGTGCTCCTCCTGTAATCAAGTTTTGATAAAACTTTTAGTGCAAAACAAACTAAAGAAGTATTCATGAGGTCCTTCAGAGATGTTATCTGAACAGAGAACTCACAGGTCAGGTAGCTATTGCTATACCCATGGCCATTTGGGTGTGATGAGGATGCTGGTAAAGGAGAGCTAAAACATGGGAATGCAGGTTTCAGCTGTATTTTAGATACAGCAATTGCAGGAGTCTGGGAGGTTGCAAACTGCTGCAAAATGCCAATTTTCAGGACTTTGTATAAATTTGAATACAAATTTTTTATTAATGAGTACCAATATTTGAAAGGGAAAAAAAATAGCACTGTATCAATTGGGTATAATTAATAGAAACTAATGTTTGCACCTGGGACACACACATTTGGTTTCACTCTCCTCACACAGATGTCTTTATTTTATTCCCCAGTAAAGCTCCATCGGGCATGCTCACTTGGCTAATGGCAAGGCCACTTCCATGACCCACACCAGCCTTGTTTTCACAGAATCACAGAATGGTTTGGGTTGGAAAGGACCTTAAAGATCATGTCATTTCACCTTGCCATGGACAGGGGCACCTTCCACTATCCCAACTTTGCTCCAAGTCCCGTCCAACCTGGCCTTGGACACTTCCAGGGATCCAGGGGCAGCCACAGCTCCTCTGGGCACCCTGTGCCAGGGCCTCAGCACCCTCACAGCGAAGGTTCTTCATAACAGCCATTCTAAATTTCTTCCCTTTGAGTTTAAAAGCATTCACCTTGTTCTATCTCTGTCTGCCTACGTAAAAAGTTGCCTCCTTAACACAAGCCCCGTTCATAAGTCACTTTTATTTACATGGGAAAGCACGCTTGGGATCTTACAGTGTGGTCTAACAACAGCCAGCAGGGAAGCGATTGTATCCCATGGGGAAATGGAGGGAAAAAGAAACACAATATTCACAGCCCTCCTAGGGCCACCAGGGTCACCTGTCCCCTCACACGCCACCCCCTCATGGTGCAGGGGGTCCTGCCCTGTGACTCCTCCTGACCTCCTCCACGTTTTCACCTGAAACGGGGAGAAACCGGGCATGGGACCGGACTGGGGGAAGGGGTTCTGTAGGAGCTGCAGGTCCGGATAGTCGGGACTGAGAGATCTCTAAAGCCAGGTGTTGGAACTTATGGTTTATTGGGTAGAGCGTGGGTGAAAGGGCCCTGCTTGGAGCTGCCAGCCGCAGCTTGGAGGAGGCCTGTGAGAACAGGAGGGCAAGAGTAAAAGGAGTAAAGAGAGGGCAAGGGGTAAGGGCAGTAAGATCAGTAAGAGCAAAAGAGAGTGAGGGTCCGGTTACAATACAATAAATCTTCTTCTGTGTTGAATATTCTAATTCTCACTAACCAATCTAATACAAGATACAAATTCTATAGCATTTACATACAGCCTATAAAGATCCCTACATTACCATAATGTGTTACACTTTAAACCCTAAAAACTACTCTTTGGACTCTCTTTACCAAGCTAGTAGGGTCTTTTCTGACCCTTGGACCTGTCTGCAAGCAGAGGGGATTTTTCAGTCAAGAAGGGACTATTTTCAGCTGGCCATACTGTTGTTTTCTAGTCGTTTAATAACTAAGGTTTGGTATCTCAAAGACGGCTTTCATTTCGATCTTGCTTATAGTTTCTATATTCTCAAAATCTTTTGCCAGGCAATCATATTTATAAGGTTTTCTATTTTCATCTTTCCCAACAGGGCTCATCCCCGGAGAAGGCGTTCATCCCCGGGAGAAGGGGTTCATTCCCAGAGAACGGGATCATCGGATCATCCCCGGGAGAAGGGACCGGGTGCGGCTGCTCCGCCCTGGGCCGGCGAGGGCCCGTGAGGGGAGCACGGGGGGGGCCGGAGATGGCGCCCTGCCGCGCGCGAGCGCAGCGGGTAATGGCGGCGGCGCTGAGGGAAGGGGAGGGGACAGGCCGTGAGGGCAGCGGCTGCCCCGCGCCATCGCCCCCCGCCGGCTGCCGGAGGGACGGAGGGAGAGAGGGAGGGAGGAGGGAAGGGAAAGGAAAAGAAAGGCACCGCTTCCGCCACGGCGGGGCGGGCCTGGGCGGAGAGCGGCGGCGCGGCGGGGCTGGCAAGGGTAGGGGCGGTGAGGGCCGCGGCCCGGCGGGATAGAGGGTGGCTGTCTCCCTGTCTCCATGTCTCTCTCAGGAAAAGCCTGGTGGAGACGGAGTGGAAAGCAGGGCTCGAGGTTTCCCCTCAGTACCAGCTACCCTCGTTAGCGGGGCCCCTGTCAGAGGCAGCCGGGCCATGCGGGGGCAGTGATGCCATCGCTGCGGGGCTGCGATGCCCCACCTCAGTCAGGGGTGCGGGTTTGCACTGAAATTAACTTAGCCGTGGGTATTTCAGATTATAGGAAGGATTCAGTCTTTCTGTAGCCCGTAGCGCGTATTTTTTATCTCATGTTGTTACAGTGTTGTCGTCGTTTTGTTCTTTTTCGGAAGCGATGGAAGCGAGTCCCATCGTGACGTCCAAGCAGCGAGAGGAGGTGGTGCACGGGGTGCTCACCGAGGTGGTGTGCACGGCCTTCTCCAACTCGGTCCTCGTGGTGGTCACACAGTACGGCAAGATGGGCACCATCGTCTACGTGGACCCCAACACCATCGGCGACAACGTGGGCAGGCCCTCGCTCACCACAAAGGTGCTGCTGGGCAAGGATGAGGTGAGGTGAGAGCGGATGCGAAGCGCAGAGGCAGCAAGGATAAGGGGGAAATGTAGTAGGTGGGGCTGTGCAAGTTGCCAGGGAGTTGATGAATCACAGCAGTTAAGCAGTGTTTGAATAGTGATAAGATTAATTTTAAAATGAGGAAAGAGGGGCTCATCAGAAAAGTATGTGCGCTCGTCTGCTCTTGGACATAAAAGTTTAACTAACCGTGAGCGGTTTGGCGATCTGCTGTTTTGTGTCCCACAGGATATGGATTGCTTCTGAATGTTTATGGAAAGTTGATAAAGCTCTGTTGATTTAAGGGTTGCAAGATTAAATATGCAGCCATTGATAACCTTTTTGGGTTTCTGTTCCAGTGAGTTTGTTTTCCTTTTCAGGTCAGTTTTCCCACCCCCATCCTCCCCCACTATGCCAGCCCCATAATGGACTTGAGTTGCCCACTCCCAAGTGTGCCTGCCAGCACCTTCCCTTGATAAAGTTTAATTTGTTTTTGCTCCAACAAAATGAGGTTTTTAATCGACCATTTCACAAAGCTAGAGAGAAAGCAGAAGCAAATGTGTTTCACAAAGCATCAACTGGTCAAACATTAAAAAGAAAGTTACAGAGCTACAAGATTATGAGGCTTTCCATCAGAGTTGAAGCTATCACATGTTACTTTAGCTTTAACTAGAAAAGCTGTAGCAGGACAAGTTCCTTATTCCATCCATGACTTCCCCTTGTGGAGTTCTTTCTCTTGAGCAATAGCCTTCCCTTTTTGGATGGGAGATATTTTGCTTCTTCTGCTTTGATATCTGCTAATGCTGAACACCTCCACCCCCAAGCTTATTTTGTGTTTTATTTGGAAATGGGAAGTGCTATGTTTACTTTGTTCCATTCTATTTTTAAATAATTTTAACTGACTTAACTGATCTAAACTTCAAGAAAAGACTTTCACTAGTTTGCTGCTTTCCTGCTTGTCACTGTTAACATCTTTCTTAGGGATGTTGCACACTTCCAAACACCAGCTAAAATTAAGCAAACTCATCCTTCTGACACATACACAACTATGGGTGTAAATAAAACCTAGATAAGCTGGGTGGTTCGAAGCTGTACTGGGTGAGGTTGAGACTGGACATTAGAAAACATCTCTTCACTAAGAGGGTGGTCAGACACTGGAACAGGTTTGAGGTGGTTGATGCTCTGAGCCTGTCAGTGTTTAAGAGCCATTTGAACAATCCCCTGAATAATGTTTTAACCTAGTCAACTCTGAGTTAGTCAGGCAGTTGGACTAGATGTTGTTGTAGGTGCCTTCCAAGTGAAATAGTCAATGCTATTCTGATCTGTTCTTGTTAAAGAAACCTCACGGAAAAGGTTATATCCCTTTTTTTTCCTCCTTCAGCGTCACTTCTTATTTCTGGTTCTCATTATTCTATTAAAATAAAAAGCTACATGTCTGTAACACCAAGCATACAAAAATTGTGTATGTAACACCATTTGGGGGTCTCTAGGAATTACAAAAATAACAGCTTTTTTCCAGAGCTTGTCAGTGGAACATCCCCTCTTCTGAACAAGTTTTTAAACAAAAAACTGTGTTGCAAACTTCTTTAGAAACCTGGCTGTGAAGGAAATAAAGGCATTTGGATGCACAGCATTTCATATAATTTAACACTGGTGCCATGGTTCAGGTGGGAGGATTATGGAAGGAAAGCTTCTCTGTACTGATTTTCCAAGATTTCCAGACAGTACTGAACTCAATTCAAGTGCAGCTCCAGTAAAGTCATTTCAGGGTGGTGTGGGTGGCTGGCACACTCATGGGACCAAACTCTTCCTTTTTAAGCTGGTTGAGAAAGTGCTTTCTAAAGTTCTCTATTCCATGGATTGCCTTTGCTGACCATGGTGGAACAGCAAACATCAAGCTCAGTCTGAGTTCAGGATCAACAGGTTTTCCACATCACTCTGGGACTCTTCCTCTCCTAACTCCTGAGGGAGGGCTCACCCATCTGTAGAAATGTACATCTGTATCCCTTTGCTTTTCAGCCCCTCGTTCATGTTTGTGCCAAAAACCTGGTGGCATTCGTGTCGCAGGAAGCTGGGAACAAACCTGTTCTCCTCGCCATGGCTTTAAAGGACAAAACCATGGAAGGAATACAGGCGCTACGAGAAGTGATCCGAAGTTGCCAAGTGTGGTGAAGTTGTGCCATCTGGATTCAAGGAAATGATCTTGAGTCCATGAGTCATCACCACCTATTTAAAAGGACTAGAAATGAAAATGCTGGAATGTCTTTCTGGTGGTTTTGGACGTCCTGAGGAATTTAATGAATTTTTCTCTACTGTGTAGAATATTTGTGGGTTTTGTTACTGGGACAGGTTTGCAAGTCCATATAGACAGTGGTGAGACGAGAGCAATTGCCTCAACATAGGAGAGAAGTGCTACTTTTATCTTGTTGGGTGGATCATTTATTTGGGAAAGGGCTCGGCTTTGCACATGTGTCCTGAGGAGCAGCAGATGCCAAGCTCTGTAGCTGTGCTGTACCGCAAAGGGGGAACACCCAGTGCAGAGGGAATAAAAGAAACATTGTCAAATCAAATTTTACCTGTTTTCTTTTTTGCTCTGTGAGAATTACTTCAACTGAAATACAAGCCTTGGTAAAAAAATCAACAGTTGTATAATGGGAGAGATTTTCTTGCCTTTTTTAAGGAAATGAGTCGTAGATGGCTGCTTTTGTCCTTATGTCCATTCCTTTCTGGATGTAGTCTGAATTCATTTTCTACTTTCACTCTGATTTTAAACAGAGGCAGATAATGATGCTCTGCAAATTTCATGAAAGCTGATGTCAGGGTGGAAGACAGGAACCCAAAACAGTGGTAAGAAAATAATCTCTGCCAATGGATTACGTGCTACCAACTCATTGGAGAAACAGAACATCCATAGGCTGATCACCTGCAGTGAGCATCTGTCTTAGGAGATGTGGGGACAGGGGGTTTGAGGAGTTACATAGGGTTGTTTCTGCCAAATCATTTACAGAAAGTGTCAGATTAAGTTGTATGAGCTGATACAAAGATTAATAACCAAACTTTTGCCTTTTGCTTGGAAAGCACATTTGTTTTTACCTCTTGTAATAAACAACAACAAGTAGTAAATTTTTAAGTGAGCTGTTAACACACTTTTGTCACTTATGAACTTGATAGCACAGACAGAGGCCAGGTCTTGGATTCTGGGCAGGGAGGAGTTGTGCTAAGACCAGTTGGTACAGCAGAACCAGCACAGAGCCTGTGCCCACCCCATGCTGATCCAGCGGCCAGGCCATTTCTATTGCTAAAAAATCCCCTAGAAGTAGAAAAGCAGAAAATGGATTTCGAAAGGACTCTTTTCTCTGAAGTAAGGGTTATTTACAGCATTTAAAGGGATTATGAGAAATGAAACTCTTTTTAAAAATACATTCAAACACTGCAAGGCTTCCAGCTGCCCTTGACAAGAAACTTCATCTAAAAATAATTTTCCAAACCGTGCTTCCAAGAATCAAAGATTCGCATCTGTCAGAACTATAAATTTTTCCTCTTTTACACTTCCCTTTTTTTTGTCTAGGAAGGCTGAGAGAGGCATGTGGAATTCGTTATTGTCAATCTTGGTTTGCTAGTAGGGATTCTCTCCTGACACAAAACTGGTGTCAGGAGAGAACTGGTGTCCATAGCTCTAGCAGCTTGAGGAGAACATACATGAATTAGCAAATTGGATGGAAATTGCATCTTCCACTGTGGTGATACAGTGGCATACCACTGCTGTGCCCTAAAGAGCTGAGTGTTACTGTCTAAAAGCCAGGCACAGGTTAAACAACTTCATTTCCTGGCTGCGTATGTGCCACTAGGTCTGCACAGGGCAGCAGAGGAAAGGATGTGGGTGAGGAAAGGACATGGAAACCTTTCTGATTTGATGCTCGGAGCCAGGGCAGACTTACCTTGCTGCCTTTCCATGTGCGATAAATGCACGAGCAATTGGTCCTTCGACTTTGCTCCTCTCTGCTGCACAGTAAACCAAGGGGAAGGCCTGTCCAAACAACAGGCACAAGGTGCCACCAGCTGCCTGCCTTTCAGTCATCGCTCTCCTGCAGGCAGGGATTAATTCCCCATTGCTGGGAAAGCTGCCTCTGCCACCCAGGCAGAGCTCTTGCCCTCGGTCGCAGGACGTGTGCCGGGTGGGCGGCAGCGGCGTCGGGCCGCACCGCGGCTTTCCATCCGTGTTTGCTTTCCGGGCGTGGGTGCCGAGCGCGGCGGACTGGAAAGGTAAGTTGGGTGGCTTTTCTAAGGGAGACAAAGCCCGACCTGCTGCTCCAGCTCCCGCGGGGCCCGGGGCGCAGGGAGGGCACTGGCAGGGTGAGCCGTGCACAGCGAGGCGGTGCCGGTAAAGGTAAGCGGGGCGCTGGTGGGATCCGGGGCGTAGGGAGGGCCAGTGGGGTGCTGGCAGGAAAAGTGGGACGCTGACGGGGCCCAAGGCGAGTGGGGCACTGGTGGGAGCCGGGGAGCAGCGAGGGTAATTGGGGCAGTGGCAGGGCCCGCGGCCAGCAGGCGGGCGACGCTTGGAGAGTGTCCGGAGGAGGAGTCTCCAGCGGTGCAGGTGGAGGAGGGCACGGGGGATGAAGAGGCAGATGCACGGCAGTCTGACTCCCTCCAGAAGCAGCCCCAAAGGGTGAGTGGGGTCCTGGGGGATGCACAGCAGCTGGGGAAAACCCTACAAATCAGGGCTGACCCAGCCATTGGTTCTGAGCACCTGTGGGAGCCGCTGGGAGGGCAGAGCCTCCTCTAAGAGCCCTGTGCCTTCGTCATGCAGTCCTCCAGATAGGCTTCAAGGAGGGCTCGATGCTGCCCTGCCGCGATTTGTAGCTGTGTGTTGTAGGTCCTTCCTCCTGAGTGGCCTGATGGTGGTGTGGAGAGGCTGGTCAATAATCCGAATGTCCTGACTTTATCTGAAAGCAATCAGGAGAAAAGCCATGTCTCCTGCTCTGGTAGGGCTAAGCCTGAATGCTCCCCTCCCCGGGATGTGGGTCAGGGATCTCAGAGGCACTGCTGGGGGGCTGCGAGGGCTGACCTTTCCCTGCTGACTTGCTTCACCCCACAGGGGGCTGCTGCTGAGATGGGGATTTGTCCTAGGTGCTGCAGGACACACGGAGGGATGTGAGCTGGGAGTCTGGGCTCTGGCAGCCGGCAGATGGAGGGGAATCCCTGGCAAGGTGAAAAGCCCCATTTGCAGGTGGCCTGCTTGAACACAAGATTCACTGCTCAGTTTATCTTCTCAGTTCTCACTTAGCATCTCTAATATTTCAGGGAGTGTGTGTAACAGGTAGACAGTCTATGGCAGGTACCTGCAAGGTGTCTGAAAACAGACAGATTGGATATGGCTTAGTCCCATCGAGGAGCTGAATTTGGCAGCTGATATTATTCCCGGTGTCTCCTTGCTGCCTTTGTTTTGGAAGCAAATGGCTCTCTAACTGCATTGAATTGCCTGACTACCTTGCACGGCTGGGATCTAATTACCTGTGGATCTGGGAGCCCTGTCTCTGAGCGGCACCGAGGCTTTTGCTTTTAATGACTTGCTCTGCCGTGTTCAGTGTGACAATGTCGGGGAGGCAGCCAGGACTGGCTATTGGTGCCACCGTGCTCACACCGCGATGGCTGGGAAAGTTAATAGGAGATGGGATAACTTAGGCCAAGCATCTGTGGCATAGCACTTGGTTGAAAACAGAATAAATGGATCTAGTGAAGAGCACAGCTCTCTGCCATGTCTTGGGGAGTAAGCTGGATCACTAGAAAAGTTACTAGAAAAATACAGCTAGAAAGAGTGAGCTTTCACCCTGCTCTGTCATGATGCAGAGGCAAAGCGTGGTCAAATTCAGCCATTTACCCCCAGCCAGCAGCAGGGCAGCCCCCAGAAAGAGTGAAGAGTGATTGGGAAACAGGGCACAGCCAGACTCTCCTCTCCCTCCCTGTGCCACGAGCTATCTCTGTCCTCTTGTTAATGTTTAAAAGGCAGGTCCGGCAACATCCAAGTCTGTCCAAAGACCAGATCTGGCCCTGGCTTTCCCGGGATCCTTTTCCCTGCTGGCCGGGACAGACCACAGGACAGTGGCAGGGAGGAAGAACGCAGCTCCCTGCTGCCTGTGTAACACTATCGGCCCCGCTGTCCCTGCAGCCAGCTCCAGCTCCGCTTCCCCGCTCGCAGCGCAGCTACTCCGGGGTGAGCTCCTGGGGCCTCGCCAGCTGCTGCCCGGGCATCTCCGTTTACACACAGCTTCTGCCAGGCGGAGCCAGGGAAAGGTATTTTTAGGGCTGTTGATCTGACACCAGCTGAGTTTCCTCTCCTGTGAGGTTGGGCTTCGGTGAGAGGGCATACAGGGAGCTGCAGGGTCAGCTCTTGCTTTGGTTTGTTTTCAGTGTTTAATTGGTCCGAGGTCATTCTCTACCACTCTTATCCATGGCAGATATTTTTATGCTTCTCTCCGGTGCATGCTTATAGTTTTACCCCAGGCAATAGTTACCCAGCCTCTAAAATATTTGTTTATTAACAATGCACTGAGAAGCATCTATATTGTTAGAGTTCAGCTTGCAGGTTGTTAGTTTTTTAAACTGATATTGTTATACTTGGGAAAAAGCAGCTTTCCATAGATTAGAGAAACCAAGAAAGAGAACCCAAACATGGCAGTTTATGCATCTGTTGGCCTTGAGATATGAAGCTGCCCTATAAATAATTGCTTATTATTAGGTTGGGTCTTGCTGTCTGGAGCCACAGGGTACACAGTGTCCGTATGCCCAGCCACCCTCTGCACGAGGAATGCTCAGTGCCTTGGGGCAGCCGGTGCCCAGGAGCACACACTGAGCAGGGAGATGCCATAGCACTCCTGAATCCCCAAAGGGCAGCAGCTCTGCCTCTGGCACAGCAGGCTTGCTCCCTTGTGCTTAATTTGGGCGCAGGAGGGGCCACTGGCTGTCCTTCAGATCTTGGGGTTGGCACTACTGGCACACTGACACCCTCACAATCCCGAAATAGCCAGGTGAAGAATGTGGGTGACACCAAACATCTGGTTTCTTGGGTAGTCCCAGGCTTTGCCCCCAGTAGGCCACACATGATGAAAGGAGCCAAATTTGGGGGGGAGACCTGGTGTTTTCTAGGCTCCCAAGGAAGATGACACAAGTGTCCTGACGGCTTGTTGGTAAGGGACTCTTTATTATCCTGGGTGAAGAATTGGTTTAATTCTTAAGTCTCTGGTTTCTGATGGAAAAGGGTCCTGAGCCACAAGTGTTCACAAGTGTGAACAGCCACAGTGATGCACAGATCATTTCTTTTTAAGAGGGAGTGATTCCTGAGAAAGCAAGGAGCAAAGCTGGGAAGGACAAGTGTGCATTTTGGGAGACATGGGAACTGCATAGACCTCCTCAGGGAAAAGAAGTTCTGCTCTTGAAAGATATTTGCATTTTCCTGCCAGGAGAAGCAAACCTAATCATGGCAAAAGGGCTGGTGTGGGTGAGGGACACCCTGGAAAAACCCTGGGGAGGAGATAAACCTCGCAGGAGGTTTGTATATGCTGTGTGGGCTGGGAAATCTGCTGGGACCTTCCCTGTCTTTCTGCACCACTCCCCTTCCCTCTCCCTCTCTGCAGATGAGTAATGCCACACGTGCTGTGCCCTCTCCCATGGCACCTGGCACACCAGGGCCTGGCACAGCAGCCACAGTGGCCTCAGCCCCCCCATTCTCAGCTGTTGCCCTGCTTACGGCTGCCCACAACAACTCCCAGGATGGCCAGCAGCTTTTCCTGACCACGACAGCAGCACAGGTCATCTCTGGCATCTTCGTGTGGTCAGCACTCATCGTCACCTTCCACCAGGTATGGGCTGCAGCAGAGATGGGGCTCGGCACAGGGGTTGGCATGAGAGCAAAACTATCGATTGCCCCCAAGTCCATTGCAAATCACTCAGCTCCGGATAAGTATTTCTTCCTGTTGCTGCCCAGAGGCAATATCCCTGCTGTCAGGAGCCTGGTACTGGCAGCTCATAAGGATGGACTTTGCCCACACTCTCTCCAGGTGGTTGCCAGAGCCAGGAGAGGCTGCAGGGCATTGGCACTGCCCAGAGGCAACACCCACTGGGGCATTTGGGGTGTTTGAGGGGCACCAGCTGCCTTGAGGCATACTCCAAGTAGGCATGGTTTGGGGGGCTGTGCAGGTCCATGCTGCTGAAGGCAACCCTGGGGCAAGCTGCTATCTCCAAGCACTGGGATGGGGCTGCTCAGGGAGAGAACATTCCTCACACAGCCCAGGGAAGAAACCTGATTTCCACATGTTTTCATGCAAAGGATTGGCCCAGGGACTGGGATGGGGCCTGTTGTGTCTGTTCACTGTGATGGGTCTGTGGTGGAAAGGTGGAAGAGCTCTCACCCCAGAGAAGAGGGTTACCACAGCACCCCTGTGGGCTTGGGGGCACCTCTAATTCCTATCGGACCTGTGGCAGCCACAACTCTGCATGCTGGGCACTTTGCAGATCTACACACACCTGAGGAATTACACCATCCCCAAGGAGCAGCGCTACATCATCCGCATCCTCTTCATCGTGCCTGTCTATGCCTTTGACTCCTGGCTCAGCCTCCTCCTCCTCGGCAGCCACCAGTACTACGTCTACTTCGACTCAGTGCGTGACTGCTATGAAGGTGAGCACAGCATCTGCTCAGCAAGGAGGCTGAGGGCAAAGCGGGGCTCTCCTCTTGCTGACCTGTCTCTGGAGCGTCTTGGATTGTGAAGTGACAAATCTCCATCACTTTCTCTTCCACTTCCCACTCTCCCTTCCTCCATGCAGAAGTTTTCCCCTTCCTTCTCTGTCAGCAGCAGGGAGGGGATGCCCCAAAGAAAAACACAAGCTGGTGCCTTTCAGATACAGGCTTGGAGGGACCTCAGCACAATGGCCTTGGGAAAGAGGTTTTCTGGCTGCCAGTGGGGTACAAGTGCAGCTTCTCTAAAACACAAGGCAGATGTACCCAAGAAATTGGGGAGTTGGGGTGTGTTAAAGTGCAAGAGAAACTTGTCAGGATTAAGGCTGTTTTTCTACCTTGTTCCTCTCTTCCTCAGGAACTAGTTGTGTGGACATTTACATTAATTCAGGTTTGGAGTATATGAAAAATAAGTGGTGGGGATGTCCAAGAAAACTGTTCAGGACTCACTTCTTGCTGGCCACCACCCATTTGTGCTGCCCCTTAGCAATTTTGAGGTACTTCCATGCATAGTCCCTGGATAGACTGTGTGTGCCCAGAGGAGCTACTGTGTCTGTAATGAACTCTGTGCACATAGTGCAATATGACTGACTCCACTTGGAAATCAGATGTATTTGACCTGCTGCTCCTCTCACTGGGCTTCCACCCACCAGCATCTTGATGCAGTGCCAGCTTGGATGAGGGAACACCTGAGCAGGAAGGAACGTGAGATGAAACAACCCTATCCAGGACTTCCATCAGTCCTGCTGATCATGTCTGCCCTTGCCTTGGCAGCTTTTGTGATTTACAGCTTCCTGAGCCTGTGCTTTGAGTACCTCGGAGGGGAGAGCACCATCATGACAGAGATCCGAGGGAAGCCCATTGCGTAAGTCCCAACATCTTGTGAGTTCCTTCTCCACCCACTTTCCCCACCCAGCACCCCCAAGGTTATCCCCTCACCTTCTGCTTCCAGGTCCAGCTGCTTTTATGGGACCTGCTGCCTTCAGGGCATGTCCTACTCCATCGGGTTCCTGCGCTTCTGCAAGCAGGTGGGTACCCGATGGGGAGCATCGACTCCACTTCCCTCAGATGAGGGCTCTCTGGGTGTCAGGTTCCTTCCCCACTGGCCTGCCAAGGGGGCTTAGCTTCACTATTCTCTTACTATGCTGGATTTGGAGGCTGTTTTCCTCTGAGGGAGGCAGGTCACCAGCTCACTGGCACCTGGCCAGCCCAAGGCTGCTCGATGTCCTTGCCTCTGACTCACTGCTGAGTCAGGGTCTCCTCCCACTGCAGAGCTCAGATTGCCATCTCTGTCCAGTCCCAGGTTAGCCTGGATGCTGTCTCACTCTCCAGGACTGCACTGTGGGCTGAATCCTGTCGCCCGTCTGTCCCCAAGCCCTCTGGTCCCCCACCTTGGGCTGGCTACACTGCCTTTCAGGAAACCCCACTCCCTCACGTCTGCAGACTTTGTGCTGATTCATATTTCACCCCACAGCACTGCTCTCTCCTCGGTGTGTGTGTGTCCCTGGAGCAGGGGGGTGGGATGTGGGGAGTGGGATGTCCTGCTGCCTGTAGTACTCTGTGTCTCTCCCCTGTGCAGGCCACACTGCAGTTCTGCATTGTGAAACCCCTCATGGCAATTATCACCATCATCCTGCAGGCGTTTGGGAAGTACCACGATGGAGACTTCAAGTGAGAATTCTGGGTGGGGCTGGGGGGGTGAATGGGAAAGGATGGATCCCTGCTTATCACCAGTGTGTCCTGCCAGTCTCCCCAGGAAGCTGCTCCATGGATAGTGAGAGCACTGTGAGCCCAAAGTGTCCCCAAAGGGGAACAGAGACTCACTGCTCCCAAACAATAAAGGGACAAAACTCCTGTGAGCCATAATAAATAAAATAATAAATAAAAAGAGGTCCCACCAACAGAGGAGAAGCTGCTACCTCTGCCCTTCTCCCCCTCCTGGGCTGTGTTCTACCCCACAACAAAGCTGTGCACCCTCCCCTTCCTCATTTGATCTGTCTTTGCCCCCAGTTGCACTTGCTTTGCTCCCCACAGCCCAGGGCAACAGCTCTCTCTCTCTCTCTGCCTGTAGTGTCCACAGTGGATACCTCTACATCACCATCATCTACAACTTCTCTGTCAGCCTGGCCCTTTATGCCCTTTTCCTCTTCTACTTTGCCACCATGGACCTGCTACGCCCGTTTAAGCCAGTCCTCAAGTTCATCACCATCAAGGCCGTCATCTTCCTCTCCTTCTGGCAAGGTGGGTCCCACCATGGCCACCCAGCGCTTCTCCTCCCATAGTCCCACCTGGATCAGGGTTGCAGGAGAAGAACTGATGTCTCTCCCTTCTCCCACACAGGGACACTGCTGGCAATCCTGGAGAAATGTGGGGTGATCCCTGAAGTTCAGATCATCGATGGGAAGGAGGTGGGAGCTGGGACAGTGGCTGCTGGCTACCAGAACTTCATCATCTGTATTGAAATGTTCTTCGCTTCTATTGCCCTGCGCTACGCATTCACCTGCCAGGTGTACAGGGAGAAGAAAGAAAACTCAACAGGTAACTCTTCCTCACTTCTTCCTTTCTTCTAAGACTAAGGAAAGAGGAAGCCTCTCTTATTTTATTAGTATCCCATTACCAATGGGATGCTAAAAGCTACAAGAGGAATTTCTTTATCCTGTGCTCCATGCATTTCTTCTCCCTCTTCCCCCATGACACCCACAAGCTAAAACAAGGGGGGTAAGGAAACCTTGGTATGGTTGGGCAGGATTAGGGGATGGTGGTAATACCCACATGCTGTTGGAAAGGATCCATCCTATTTGGAACATGGAGTTGGGATTGCCTTCCTTCTCCTTGGAACTTGGAGCTGCAAGCTGATGTGGCCCACAATGAGCCCATGATCTTGAATTTCTAAGGAAAAGTGTCCTGGATCACTTGGGCTCATTGATTGTCTGCTGTCCCATCACTCTCCTGCTCCTGTTTTGCAGCAAACCTTGCCCCGATGCAGAGCATCTCGAGTGGGCTGAAGGAGACCATCAGCCCCCAGGACATCGTGCAGGATGCCATCCACAACTTCTCACCCGCCTACCAGCAGTACACCCAGCAGTCAATGCAGGAGGCAGAGCACAAAGCGCCAGGGGAGAATGGGCATGTGGCCTCCAAGATAGATGGACAGAGCAGCAGGAAGAGCAAAAACATTGAAAAGAGAATGCTAATCCTGTCAGATGAAGAGTTGTAGGAGGTATCAGAAGAAACACTGAAACTGAAGAGGTGTCTTGAGGCTGAGACAGCCTGGGCTAATCAGATTACTGAGAAGCCAGGAACTCTATCCCAAAAGCCAGTCTCTCAAAGGGAAGATGCAATAACCCAGAAAAGGTTAAGTCAAATAGTGCCAGCTTCTCTGTCATGGATGGAGCCATACTGCCCTGCTGCTGCTGTCCCTCTGCCAGCCCTGTGCCAGTGCTGGGAGATGCCAGGCAGGGAGGGGAGCCAGGGTGCAGGAGAGACCAGCCGCCCTCATCCTCCTCTTACCTCCAAGCAGTGCTGAGGCCTGAGAGAAATGCTTTTCTCAGCACAGTTCTGCTCTAGTTTCTCCCAATTTGAGTAAAAAATGATCTCCAAGGGCTCCGTGGAGAAAACCAGCCCAGGAAGGTGACTTCACTTCACCTCAAAACCCGGTAAAGGTTGAAAGACGTCATTCCTTATTTTTACATCTTTCCCCCTCTCCTTCTCACAGCAAAGCTTATAGAGATGTGCAAAAGACCTTTACCATAGAGAAAGTCATCCTCTTCTCCCTCCAGATGTGGATGCAACTGTCCGAGTAACTCCCCCGGGAGTGTGCAGGACCTCACTGGGAGTAACCAGAGGTCTGCAGCTGCATTTGTGACAGCTGCCGGTGACAGAAGTGCTTGTTTATGTCTAAACCAGTTTATCTCTGAACGGATCAGAAGTTAAAAGGGATTCCAGCTTCCTTATCAGAATCTTTATTAGGGAACTAGACTGTGACTGGTGGTGGTAGGAATTCACTTACTGAGAACTGTCTGTTCTTCCTAATCCTTCACTATTCCCCATCCCTGGGCTTTGCCTGACCTGTGGGACAGCAAACAGGAGCTGAGCCCAGCTGGGTGACTATGGCAAGGATAGAGAGGTGCTAAGGAATGTTGCCATGTGGGGCAAGACCACAGACAAGGGAAGACTGTGTATGGAAGAATGCTCTTCATATCAGTGATGGTGAGCTCACATCTTCTGTTAAGACTTCTTTTCCTTTCTTCCCCAATTTTTAGTCTAATTCTTATTCTCCTGTTAATGAGATGATCCCTGGGAATGAATTTAGGCACTGGTCGGGCTGTCATCTGGGATGGTAGCTGTCTAGTGGAAGAATGAAGGCAAATCTACAGCCTTAGATTTGCAGTTATGTGGCAAACAAACTGATGGATAAGGCTTGGAGCCCTTTTAAACACAACTCGTAGAATTCGGATCTTTTTTTTCCCCTGCTCTTAGCTGCAAAATGTAAATCACAACACAAAATTATTTATTTTTTTTCTAATAAACAGCAATTTCTAGCACAGAGCAAGCAAGCGTTTTCACTGAGCTCAGCAAGCAAAGCCCACGATCTGCCTGTTCCTGCTATAGTGCTGATGCTCTTAAGCTTAACGTCCTCCCTGCCCCTCAATGCTGGCCCAGCAGAAATACCTGCACACGCAGCATCCTGCACATTTTGGCATTCCTACAGGATTTGTGCTCATCTTTTTCACTCCACAAAGAACGTGCGTGTCTTCAGCTTCCTCTCCTTGCAGCACAGCACCTCTTCCAACCCTCACCTAAGCCGTGGATGCAGTGGTTCCGAGGTGCTCGATCTGGTTTAGCTAAGCTAAGCCCATACTCCAGCACCAACAAGACAAGCTCTGTTCAGTATTATTGAAGAAATCTTACCATGCTATAGCCCAGACTCTACATGAGCAACCTATAGTTCAGCCAGTCCTGCAAGTCCCTCTGGTCCGAAGGAGCACTGCTCATACCTGCTCAGCCTGTGAGACTGCTGCCACTTTTCCTGCAATAAGGTCCATAAACAAGAGCCAGATGCTCTGCACTTCCAGGCATTCATCCATAATCCTGAGAGCAAGACTGTCCTGCATTGAAAGTGCAGCATCAGTACTCAGGGACAAGGCTGCTTGGCTTTGTAATGCAGCCAGCACCGAAGCAGGGATATCGCAGCTGAACATCTTAGTCTTCACCCCTCTGGGAGAGGACAGCCACAGATGCAGGAACAGAGGCTGCTCTGGCTCCTGGGGCGAGGACAGACTGCAAAGGTGATGATGGCACATCTGCTGGCACACTCACAGCCGCTGAGATAAAGACTTGCACAAGAACACAGCAAGAACCGTGGTTGTACTTCATTGCACAAATGATCGACTCCAGTGTATAATGGGCTGCCTCCATTGCTCTGCCAGCAGGTGCAATTCCCATTGCAGACAATAACATTTGCCTATTTATGTCAAGCCCTGATTACTGTATTATATGTAAAACAGATCTTTCTTGCAAGCCAAACAAGGGGGGGGGGGTAGAAAAAAAAAGTCAGCTGTGACTCATGCAAGTCAGCAGTGTGATACCAGCCTGAAGGAGCCGTGCTGGGCTGGACACCAGCTGGCTGCCGCGACGGCAACAGCAGGCACCCTCCCTGCTCCAGCCGGCGCGAGCTGGGCCTCCTGCTCGTCCTTTTTCTTGGAGAGGGGAGAGAGGCAAGAGCTGACGGCTCAGGCTGGGCACTGTCACGGCCCTCAAAACCCTCAGGCTGTCAAAAGGCATCCATGGGGAGTAGAAATGCCAACGGTGGTGTAGGCTGGACGCGGTCTCCTCTGCTAATGCGTCTCCTCCATCTCCTCAACAAGGACACGGGGAAAGCTGGCGGCGAGCACACGGGTGACCTACACAGGAGCCTGCTGTGCCTGGAGCCACGCCAGTAGGCAGCCCGGGAGGAACAGGCGTCTCTCACTGCCAGCAGCAGGCTCCGGTGGTCGGCAGATTTGTTTTCCCATTGTCGCTTGTCCTCAGGGTTTCCCCAAGGACAAGGCTGAGCTGCAGCTCTCAGATCTCCTGGTGCTTTTTGGGCTTGGATCAGGCAGATTTACAGCCCACTCAAGTCAGGGATGATCGCCACAGGGCAGACCCTGCCACTACACCTGCTGGAGCTCAGGCTGACCTCCCTAAAAGCAGAGGGGAAGGAAGGCAGCTGCTGGCACCACAGCAGAGGCAGCTCTCACACATGGCTGCTCACTGCACAGCACCCAGAGACAGACACTTCTTTTTTTGGGTGCTAGCACTCACCAACAAGTCCCTGGGCCCAGCTGCTGACAGGCACCAGACTGCCAGACCTGTGCCAGAGAGGAGGATCTGTGCTTTTACCACGCTGTTCACAGAGACCTTCTATGCTCCTCCCCTATGCATGGTGAACGTCACTTTCCTTTCACTTCTGAACCTCCACTTGGCCCATTCCTGATGCCCTCTTCCTCCTGAACTAATGATCCTCCAACCCTCCAATAGTCACAACTGGCCCACGTCCCTGTCCCCTCCGTTGTCACCAGCTCCTCGCTGCAGTGACTCCAGGCAGGAGCCAAAGCAGCTGATGATGCTTTTTTTTTTTCCTCAGTACAGGCTGCCATCACCCCCAGGCTTCACCCACGTGCCTGCTCAGCCAAGCCTGCCTGGCCCCACCTAATGACCATCCATTACCTGCTGACACACAAAGCCTTTCAGCCCTGCTCCTCTCCACTTTGCCCTACCACTTAATTTCAGCTTTGGCCAACACACCCATCTGTCTCCAACCTACTGCCTCAACACCAAGTGTTTTACCCCCTTCAGCTGTTCCCTCAAGAAACTCGACCACTTGAAATAGGGAATTAAAGCCAACACAACCCCTGAAAGCTCACTGGCACAAGGCACCACCTTTTAAAAGGCCCCAACAGGGAAAACCAAAAAGATGAAGTATTGATGTAAGAGGTTAAAGCAGTTTATTCACAAGCAGTCACACAGGGAAACCATGAAGGGATATTTCATTACCCAAAGGAAGAGTGTCTCTCCAGCACTTTTAAGATCACAGTCAGTGTCTCCAAGCCACAAGTGGCTTTGCTCAGCATCACGACTGCAGGCAGGTGCCTGCTGAGCTGTCAGTCCTGCTTGTGCTAACACAGACATGCACCGATTGTGCACAAAGACAGAGCCCCGGGGTTAGGAACCGACATGGGACCGACCTGACAAACAAGAGCTATCCCTAGAGCACATTCCAAGTGTCCCAAGAAAGCACCACAGCAAGGCTGAGATGGGCTCCAGGAGGCTGGGTCAGATGACTGCAAAAGCCCAAGGTGCCATCCCACTCGCCTTAGCCCAGCCTGCCTCCAAAAAAAAAAAACCACAGCGCTCACCACAGTGCCACAGCCAGCCGGGTGCTGCACTGGGGACAAGCAGCAAAAAAACCCGAGGAAAACACTCCACTGAAGATCAATTCAGGCTCCAAAACGCTGACCATAGACCAGGGCAAGTCTGAAACCAGAAAATGCTTTATTGGAAAGGTACAAAAAAACCAGTCACTGCAGCTAAATTTACAGCAATAAATTACGTTGTGGCTGTCAAGAGAAGTAATGGGACACATACACAGGGCTATTCGCCTTACAAACAGGAACCCACATTGCTTGGTATATCAATAATTTATTTTATAATAAAAAAGCAGCACAAAAATAAATATTGAAATGAAATTACTGAGTAACCACAGAGGATAGAATGAGCTGGTGATAAAAAACAACTTAAAACAGAAGACTTCTATCATTAAAAAAATGAAAGCAAGTATCCACCATCTACAGAAACACCCCAGCAGACTGAAATACAGACGAAGGAAAACAAATCCACATTACAAAAGTTTTCTCGGTTTTGTTTTGGTTTTTTTTTTCTTTTTTTTCCTTTTTTTCCTTTTTCTTTTTTTTTTTTTTTAAATAAAAACAATCATGACAATGAAGTTTAAATGATTCGAGAGAGAAAAAACTGCCACCTTCTCCTCCTCCCCGGGTCTGAGCCATCCTGTGGCACAGCTCGCCTCGTCCCTCCCCGCCGTCCCGGAGCTGCCGTGGCACCCAGGTCTCTGCACTTTGTGGTCTCCTCCCGGCAGACGGTAGAGTTGGGCAGGAGGAGAGACGCTGCCTTGTTTCAAAGGGATCTGGAGCTGCCCTGGAGGGAAAGGTTCCCCACTCCCAACAGAGAGCACAGCAAACACGTCTATGAGAACAGAGGTGTCCCTTCCCGGTGCCTTCGTCTTCTCCTGCCTCCCGCCAGCCCTCGGTTCCCACGTCACACTGCGGATGGGGAGCAACCAAAGAAAGGCCAGGCCTAGGGGAGAGGAGCCCAGCACCCAAAAATCAGAGCCCCCGCTCCTCCTCGGGGGGGACAAACTCAGAGGGGCAGAGAAGGGAGCCCCGGCATCCAAAGCACTGCAGCAGAGAGACGCGCGGCAGGTGCGGCTGCGGGGACGCGTCCCACGCTGCGCTCACCCTGGGTGTCAGGCTGGCAAGTGCAGGACGGAAAATAAAAGAAAAAAAAAAAACAAAAAAAAAACAAAACAAAACAAAAAAAATAAAACACAACAGAAACAAACCGAACCCCAGAGGAATGCAACACGACAACCCCAAGCTGGAGGGCCCTCCAGGGAGGAGGGTGGAGGAGCTGGGTCTCCAACGCGATCAACAGCTTTCGGGTCATTCCTCCCTCCACGTTACCTTGCAATTCTGATCCCTCTGTGGAAGTTTAGCCAGGACATTTCATTCCCCTCCAGGTCACCACCCAGGGAGCCCTGGACTGGCAATTTCTTTTAATAAAGATTTACAGTATCAAACTTGGAAAAAAAATTATTTTTTTTCTTTTTTACGAAAAATCTGTACGATAAAATGTATATAATTATATATTTATATATATATTTCTCTCTCTTTAAATATTTCCACGTGGTCCTTATGGATATCCAATATGGATTACCTACCATGGCTATGGTATCAACAGCTTTAACAACACCCAGGCCTCTTGTTCTTTATCGAGTGACCAGAGATTTAAGTGCCTACCAGCACTAAACTAGCAATCACTTGGACAAGCCTTTGGCACCCTTCCAAGAACTGGAAAAAAAAAGAAATACTTGGCCACAAGGGAAGTGCCACATAAAGATATGTTTCTCAACTCATTCCAACAGCAAGAAGACCCCAGGAACAAAGTTCGACCTCCGTCCCCTTCAGTGAGGCAGGTCTGATTTCCCCGGAGGGGTGTCAAGGGCAGCCAGAGGGTGTTCCTATCTAGCCAGGAATGTTATGGAGCTCTGGAGCTGTTTTAAAGACTGGAAGCATTTGGGCATTTTCAAGTCAACTGGCCTTTTTCATTAAAGTTTTCATTTAAAGCCCCAACAGTGCCAGGAGTCTCCATTTTGCCTGTTTGTGGAGGCACCTGTAAGGTCTGGGAAAGTGTCCAATGTCTGTGAGCTGGAGAACATGAGAGGACCAGGAAATGACCATAACATCTTTCTCTTCCTCAGCTTCTGCTGTGGGAGTCAATAACTGGTACTGATACACAGGACATCGATCTGCCTGTTTGGAGATAGGGAGGGAATGGAGGAGAAATGAGGTAACACTAAGTGTCATCCAAACTCTACGTGTTGGAGAATCACTTGAAGGAAACTCCCTGCTCCCCTCCAAAACATGTGGATCTGGCAGGGGGAACGAGCCTTCAGGAAGCATTTCACTGACACCCCTTTCTGGCTCAGTAAGGTCACGGATGTCGATGTTGGGGACTGAATGAGAACCAAGTCTGAGGTTTCTCTTTTCATTAACCTATTTCACAAAGGATCCTCCTGGGAAATCCAGAGACTCCGATGACAAGGTGAAAAAAAAAGAAAAAGCAAGCTAACAACTTCTTCCTAAGACAAGTAGGGCTTCACTAAATTTCTACCAACTTACTGCCATTCAAGGCAAGACAAAGCCTCAAACAACAAATTATACTGGGTGTCAGATGCCAGTTCACTGTCTTCTTTCCAACAACGGTAGCACTTGATTTTTCTCTTTCAGTCCAAACCACTTATGAATTCTCCGTGATCTTTGTTTTCTCTTCTGGAACCCAAGTTCTCTAAACTCTTCTCCTCATCTTAAACCTCAGCAATCTCATTCTCTTCTCACCTGCATAACAACAGGCATCGTCTATTCTACAAGTCTCTGACCTGCCCTACAAAACACACAGTCCCTTTTCTTTCCTACTTCAAGAAGAAAAAAAAAAACAACAACAAAACACACAAACACCAACATAGCTATTTTTTTTTTTTTACAGTGACCTGGAAACATTCATCATTTCATCACTGCTGTGCAACAGCAGAATCTCTCCTTTCAGCTTCCTAAATCCTGCCCACTGCCAAGCCAGAAATCCCTCTCCCAAACCACTGCTCAGAGCCAAAAAAACCACTTCTCGATCCCAATTCTTCTGTCCTCTACATGCACGTTGATTTTCCATCCTGCCCTCCGTGCGCCTCTCAGGATAACTCACCCACTTGCAAGAGAAAGCATCAAGTTTCAGGGTCACATTCACACAGGTTGTCTGAACACTGTGGGTTGTTCACTGTACTCTTTGGATCCCAAATTCAGCATCTGATGTGCTATGGAGAGGGAAAGACTCTTCCAAGCTCCCACCTGACCTCCCTACAGCCCTTCTCTGATCACCCAGGACTGGTGAGCGCAGCTCTCCAGCTAGGGATGCTCACTGCTAACATACCAATGCTTTTGTCAAAGAGGAGACTCTAAACTTCTCCTGGCTGAATGCTATTGCCCTCTAGTTACACTTCAGTGCTTTAAAAACATCCTTCTGAAATACTCTGCACAAACCCCTTCTCGTAATGCTGATCCCAGCAGAACTGTCCCACCTTCTCTCACAGCCAATTCTGCCTCCACCAGTAATACATGCAGCATTTTTTTCTCCTCATCTCCCCTTTTCCTCCACAGTGCACTGCTCTTCACAGCATTTACTGTGCCTCCCTCCCTTCAGGTTCAGGTAACCCAGGAAAAAAAAGCTGCTACTTCAAGACTGCAGATCATCTGGAAGAAATAAACTGCATAAATATACCCAATTCACAGGCACACTTTTGGGAAGGAGCTATCAGGAAACTTGGGCTTGGAATAAAGGAGGCTGCAATGTATTTTTTTACAGGCCACACAGGTAATGGGGCATATTAAAATATGTAAAATATATATTTTTCCATATTTTAACAGCATGGATTGAAAACAAAAGGTTATTCTTAATGGGTGTGGTCAGACTCAAGCATTTATCTCCATCATCCTCCCACTCCCATCCACTCTTAGCAGGACAAAATCAAACCCAAAAAGCCTATATTCCTGCTCTCATAATATCAGATGGAAGTGGGGAAGGTAAGGGAGACCCTTCTTACAAGGAGTAGGAGGCCACTAAAGGAAACTCTTTTTCCCATACATTCATCTCACATGATGATTTCTACGGTCCATATGTTTCCTGGCTCTTGAGCATCATTCACGAAGACTCCGGAGGCTCCTCAGGTATCTTCTCCCAGCTGGAAAGCTGCCCACAGCTGAGAGAGGTTTGTGGAGGCAGAGGGAAGGAGGAAACAGATCTTGCAATTTGTACTGCATACAGAGCTCAAATCCTGGACACAAGAGGTTGATGGAGCCACTGAGTCCAGACAGAAGCAGCCAGTTAAGTTCCCTTTGTAGGGACCCTCTGGGTTTGTTTTTCTCTTTTTTAATTTTCTTCTGTTTTTTGCACTTTTGGAAGAGACTTCTTAAAATGCCAATTCTTGACGTGACCAAGGACTCCGGAACAATGCATAAGAGCCTTATCCCCTCCCCTCTGAAAGGCTGCTAGTTCCCCCCACCGAGGGCACTAGGAGGCTGCTGAAAAGGGCACAGAACTGGATGAGATTTCGGCTGATTTCACGATGGTGATGACACTGGTGGTGGCAACTTTGGTCGGGGTAATAGGCCCTCGCGCCACAGTACGAGCAAAGGTCTGGAGTGCTTCGTACTTGGAGCGCAAGGCATCCAGCTCTAGCTTCATGCTGCTGTTTTCTCTGGCCAGCTTCTCCACCTCTTGCTGCAGCTCAACCCGCTGCCTCTCGAGCTCCTCTTTCTGAGTCACACGCTTGATGCGGCAGCTGGCAGCGTAGCCCCGGTTCTTCAGCGTGCGCCTCCGCTGCTTCAGACGGATGACCTCCTCTTTGGTGAGACCCCTCAGGTGCTGGTTCAGCTCCCGTACGGACATTGACACGAGTTCATCATCACTCAGCACTGGGGCATTCTCTCCTGACTCCTCCTTTACCTGCAAATACCAACAGCACAGGGGTAGCAGCGACCCGACGTGAGCGGATGCTCTGGGCAGCAGAAGGAGAAAAGGGCATCCCTCAGCAAGGTGACATCCCTACCTGGAAAACACCCCAGATGTGCTGTGGAGAGCACAAGCTTCGCTAAAATATCTGGGTTAAATGTGGCAGAGATCTGAGCACTGTAGTTGTCTGGGTTTGGGTCACCCTCTTAGGTCACAGAAAGCAGTGAGCTTTACATACCCAGTGTGAACCCAACAGCAAGATTTTCTAGGGGATAAATGTAAAGTCGGCTGAAATCTTTCTTTGTGAAGTCCTTTGTCAGGACCTGGAATTCATAATGAATGCTAAAGATGACACCTTTTCCCAGCATTATGCTGGGACACCAGTGCAGCATCTCAAAAGCAGAATAGCTGCTTCTGTGCAGGGCTTAATTCAGCATTTTGTGGTTTTTCATTGACAATTGCTCATTTGAGTAGTGAACAAAACCAACCATTTGGTTTTGCCAGGGCATAGCATGTAGTAACTGAAGTTATATGAGAAAATCACCAAGGCCTTGCCCTTTCCTCAAGCACATTTGCCACCATTATTTTCAGAATCACAGAATTGTTTAAGCTGAAAAAGACCTTCAATATCACTGAACACAGAACTTTTAAGCCACCATCCTTTTGTATTTCTAGAGACTGCAGGACATATGGAATGAAGAGCCTCTCCAGCCACCCAGCACCACCCACAGCTTCTTCCCTACCTTTAATGCCTTGTTCGGTTTGGGATTAGTCGTCATAACCTGAGCACAGTCTTCCAGACAAAACTGCTCAGAAATTGCAACTGGAAAAACAAAACAAGGTTTCCAGGTTAATCTCGGCGACAAGGACAGGAAGAAGATACCCAACACATGGCCCAAAACCCCAAATCAACCACCATTAAAAGAAATAAGCACACAGTTGTTTGAAGCACTGGGATGGATTCAGATATCATTTACCCAATTCAGATAAGAGAAAGAGAAATTTGTGTTGACAAGTGCATTGCTTTTTAACACCAAGACCTCGTATTCTGCTGTTAACCACACTAAGACCCAGCAGAGATGACAGGGCAGGGAGGAAAGAAGGACACCCGCATTCATCTGTAAACAAGAGTCACACTAAGCATCACACACCACCTTGCCATGTGCCATCCCTTCCCAAGGGGAGAATGGAGCGTGGCCTCCAAGGCCCTGTCACTGGCTCACCTCCCTCTGGAGGCATCCCAGACGCTCCAAATGGCCTATTAGGGACTGAATTAAGAGTTACCTCTGCTCATAAAAGGCACTGAAAAGCCACAAGACAACAACTCCCTTCATTCTCATTTTGATGATTATTAGTCCGGCTCAAAATTGAGCCAGCAACCCAGAGAGAAGCTGCCTGGTTTATAACCTGCTTCCAGCGCTGTCCCCACCCCAAAGGAGACGCTACCAGAAAACCCAAACAACAGAAACAAAAGCCCCCGACAACAAAGCCAGAAAGGAGTTCACCTCTCCCAACACACCAAGACTGTTTCTCCCCAATCCTCCAGCCCCAGACTGTGAGAGCAGACCTGTTTGGTATTTCTAGCGACGTTGAGGCATGTCCATCGACAGCCAGCCTGTCCCCTGCCGCGACACTGCCCTTCACTCTCACCTTAGCCGGCGAATACACCCCTCCGACCAGCGCCGTGCAGAAAATCCACCTGCCCGCACCTCCACCCAACCCCTTCACCCCGTGGTGACGGCAGCACGACGGTACCTACCCTGGGAGAGGCACTGGCAGCCGTGCCACCATCACAGCCTCTGCTATGGCTCCCCAGCGGGGAGGGGGCGAGGCGCCGGTGCCCCCGACACAGGGCGGCTTCGAGGGCTGCACACCCGCGGCACCGCAGAGCGCTGCCTGTCTGGCGGGAGTCCTCTCTCTCCCCCACCTTCTCCAACCCAGCCCAAACCCTCCCCATTTCCACGTCTGCATCGTGTCACACATCCTAATCATTCATGAAAAATCCAGCCAAAGCATCCCAAGCATGATTCCCTTCTGATAGTTGCCATGGTGACCTTGGGAAAGTAGCCAACCCGGAGACAGTCACCATGGAAACAGAGAAGCCCAAAAGCAATAATGACTTCAGGTCATGTCTGTGCAAAGACATCACGAGGTCGTCGGAGAGTAAACAAACTCATTCATATCTGCAAACAGGGGTGTCGGGATTTGGGGGGGTGCAAAGGTGGGGCGTGGGGACCAGTGGGAGCCGGGTGGGTGAAGGTGCTGGCTCAGCCCGTGCTGCTGTCACTTGAATTTTATCAGTCAAGGCACCTCATCATCATCACACGACTTACATAAAAATCAAGATGAAGAGCAGGAGGGGAAAAAAATAATCCTGTAATTGCAGAGCTGCAAGATACTATCCTAGATATTAGGGAGTGTATTTAGGCGCCTCCTCTATTTTTAAGCCCGAGACAGCACAGCTCTCCATGTCTGGAGGAGGGACAAGGACAGCCGCACAGCACACAAGCCAAGATGCTCCGTGATGAATGGACCACTTACAGCAACTGGTGTGCGCTGCATTTTCTAGAGCATCACCGACTCCTTCCCTGCTCTCCTCCAGCACTGAGCCCCACCCCGGGCACACCTCCAGCCACAGCCCCTTTTCTCGCCAGGACAGCGGGAATGGGCAGGGCATGGGGCAAGGGGGCAAATCCCAGTCCCCCCCTCAGCTGCCTCCGACAGACAGGGACGTGCCCAACCTCTGTCTGCTCGCTCTTCAGAGCACGATCTCCTGCGAGCACAGGCACCTCTTCCGACCCCAGCACTGCCCTTTCACCGTCCATCTCTTCCCCTCCGCACCAGGCATTTGCTGCCCACCCCTACCTCCCGGCCGGAGGAGCAGACGTAGGCACTGGCAGCTGGGGGGGGAAGGAAAAAGCTCCTTGTCTTGGCCAACAGGTCTCGGAGCTGAGGAGCGCAGAGGCGCTGCCAGTGCGTAGAGGAAAGGGCCGGCAGCCCCCTCCCTGCAGAGGCGCAGCCGGGCCGCAGGCAGTTGGTGCCATAGTTATGCAGTGAGTCACCAGCTGTTTACAGAGTTTGAGCGCTCACATTCCCACAGCATCAGAAACTCTTCCTTCCCTCGGCGGCATCCCCCCTCCCTCGCCGCCCCCATCCCTACAAGGGAAGGGGCGCGCTGGGCGCGCTGGCCGCTCGCCGCGCTGCGAACGCCGGAAAAGGAAAGGCAAAAAGGAGGGGGAGGCCAACGACAGCCCCGTCACACCCACCAACTGCACAAAAAGCCTTTTGATCCTCACCCAGCGCGTCTTCAAAGCGTTTTCTGCGCCAGCCGATGGAAAAACTGAACGCGGCCACTTGGCTGCGCGGAGATGGAAAGAAATGTAAAGTATCACGGAAAACAAGAGCCGAGGGGTGAGGTTGTCTCCAATGGGGGTCAGCGTGAGGGCTCACCTGCCACCCTGAGCAATACTCCAGCTCTGAGTGATGAAACCCTTCTGGTCACCTGTTGCTCCATGTCACCAAAGCAACAGCTCCTTACCCTGCACATTCCTCAGCGGACAGCACAGGCGCTCGGCTCAGCGTCTTCTGCTGTACACCTGTCTCCCCTTACACAGCAAGGCACCCTGGATGGGCCAGCATCCCTCAGAGACAGGCTGGGATCCACCCTACTGCACCAGGGGCCATGGGCCAAAGCTGCTACTGACACAGATTAATGAGGAGGTTCAAGGCATCACCAGGAATTGTGATGCCAAACCCTCTTAAAACAAGGGTGGGAGACGGTGGGCTAGCCTGACCCAAAGGGGAAGACTTCATAGAACAAGTAGAAACACTCCAACAGGCTCAAGTCTCACACTCAGATATGAGTGCCAGGGAGAGTCTTATCTCTGCACTAGTTGAAGGCACAGGTGTGGCCTGGGCTCCGCTCGAAACCGATACAACAACACTTGCAATCCTCACCAGCAGTCCTCCAGGGCCTTGGGCCTCATCTCCTCATTTACCAAAGCCTTCCCATCAGGATTATTTGGAACTATTCAGCTACCAGCAAGAAGACACTAAAAATCAGCATGTCATCTCCCCACGCTTACAAAGCAAAAGCCCACAATGAAATCATAAACCACTCTGCAAACAAGTCATACTCAGCAGCATTCCCTAAATATGCTGCACAGGGGTCTTCTGGGACCCTGCCTGCGATTTGATTATTAGAACCCTTTTAGTCTTTACCCTACTCCTGCCCTTCTTTCCTTAATTGCATTTGCTGCATCACAGCTAAAATTAGGAGCTCAGCTTTTTGGAACGAGGACCGTGCTACATCCCTGCTCTGTAAGCAGTACGACACACTTCGAACGCCACATCAATAAAGCAGCAAGTAGTATTACACCAACTGTGAGAGGAAAAAGCTTTTCCAGAGCAGCTCCACGCTCGTATTTACAGCAAGTGTTTTGACTGTGGGTTACATAAAGAGCCCTTGTAATTCTGCAATAAAGTTACCCATTGACAGCCTTGCCAACGCCCTCTCCCTCTTTCAGACAAGCTCCTATGCCTCCTGCAGCATCCTCCCAAAAACCTGGAAGTCTCCAGCTGACATCCTAAGCCTGACAGTCTCAGCTTAGAGCATCTAGAGATGCCAGTTCCTTCGCTTTGAAAGGGAAAGGCAGCAGAAAGCCTGACTCAGGCAGAGGTAGGACAGAGGTTTCTACACAAGGCTTGCAATTAATGAAGAAAACATGCCAGAGTGAGATTTCAGACTTTCCACGCTACAGGGCTTTCCAAGCGCATTACACATTAAGGAATTACTATAAAATCACAGCCGACACCCGACAACTGCAGATGAACTTGAATTTCAAAACTCTTTCTACACTGAAAGACAACCCCGGACACAACACGAGTGCCTGGCAGACAGCCCTGCTGGTGTCCCTGCTAGCTCCCATCCTCACACACATACAGCAAACTGAAAACATGCAACCCTCACCTTCCGCCAGGCCAGCGACGACTTCCCGAGGGCAGAAAAACAGTGCAAGGTTCAAGCGGCGACAAGGATCTCTGCCATCACGTCTCAATTCAGCACCGACAGCTACACAGGGAATACTCTACTCATTCCCAAATGCAGCCATTTAATTCCTAGGCAGCCGTTTAAATTTCTCGTTTATCTGCAAGTTGTTCCCAGCTCCAGAGCTCTAGCCAAACGGATGTGCCTACCACGGGTAACATCTGAGCTGACAGGTGAAGGCAACTACAGATGCTCAAATCCTCATTGCCATGCCTCTGCCGCTCGGAGGCACGACACGGATTTCCAGCACATTGCAGCATGGTAGGCAGAGCACTCTCCCCATCATTCAAAAAGCCATTCTCCTGCTCTGACAACCTTCACACATCCTGTAAGGCAGACTGACGCTTGTCACTCATTTGTAATGAGAGCGGGGAGGGACAGGCTGGTGGTGTGAATCAGAGAGTAGAGAAGCATATGCGAGGCAATATATTTGACATGAAGAGAGAGAAGACACAAGGAGGGGGTGAGTCACTGTTTACTGTTCTAGAGGAGCTCCACGCAGCCCTCGCCCAGCTGGCCAGCTTTCCATTTCCCTTATGGATCGGAACCAGCATCCAGCAGCAAAGAGGGGATTGAGGAACCTTCAGAGCGCATTTGAGAGCTGCCAGGACACAGCTCTCTGAGGCGCTCTCTGGGGAAGCCTGGACACGGATCAGACAGTCTTCGGTGGTTTGGTAAACAACCTAGTCAGAAGCTGCAGAGAGCCTGTGTTTAGGGAGCAGGGATATGGAGTACCAGGCGGGTACGCCTGTGTGTCACCTCTGAAACTTCATGGAAGAGGAGGCTGAAGGGGAAAGGTATGCAACAGCCAGCCCTGGTACTGACAAGCTTACAGCACTTTTTCCATCACGTGCTTGTAAAACGCGGTGACAGAGATATACTGGAATTACACCTCAGCATCACCAGCCCAGAGATGCAGCTCCCCAGCCGGACAAGCTGAGCCACCAAGCAACAAATAACTTGCTCAGACGCACAGGACGCACAGCCAGACCCTGGGGCAGAGCTGGGATTGGGATTCCTAGCTTTGTTGCTCCTGACCCCAAGTGCCAGCTATCAAGTCAGAGATCTTCACTAACTGCTAATAATGGAACATAGTGGCATCGATAGTTAGCATCCTGCAATATTGCAAAGCAGTGGGATCCACTATGCAGCCTGTCCCTCCACTCGGGAGCACAGTGCCAGGGTAATTGCTCTCATTACTGCCTTCCCCCAGCCCTTGTGCTGATGGTCACACAGCACTGCATCGCTTGTGCTTTCTTCATGCTTGGAAGACTCTCTGCCCAAGTTTGAAGATAGCCTCAAACAATAGCTGAGACAGAAGTGGAAACTGCCTGTTCATCTCTACAGGGTGCTGAGCCTGAAACTTCCTGATAATTGAAAGTGCTAGCACCGCTCAAATATTTCACAGCTGGATGTTTACAAAAATGATCAGTGAGCAAGCTTATCCCACAAACCCTGACTGCCGCAGGGGCCAGCGCTCCCAGCTGTCCTTTCTTTGCTTCCCAAACATCTCACACAGCTAGAGACTTTCAATACCAAGTCCTGCAGCACATTCCATGTCATTAATCATCTTCCAATGCTGATGGAAATCAGAGGGAATCAAGCTGATCTGTATTTTTCCCTTTCAGGAGGCACACAGCAGTACTGAACTCCATGCCGCAACAGATTGCTGAGACGGGCGACGGCGCAGAAATGACATAAAACATGACAAAGCACGCTGTCCTTGACAGGCAAGCAGGGAGAAAAAAAAAAAAAAGGCAACAAATTTCTGCCTCTGGTTCAGAAACAGTTGTGAAAGCAAGGCGGGAACCTGGCGTAATACAGCCGGGAACATTTAACAGGGCTCCAAGCCCCGCCAAGCTCAGAGCTCGCTGAAGCGGGCAGGGTGTCCTGACGGCGAGAGTCACCGTGTGCCCAACCTTGCGGCAAGCAGCCGCTGCTCGCCGGCAGCCCCGGGTCCGGCAGCCCGGCCGGGAGGGAGCAGAGTTAACTCCGGGGCCGCGCTCCCTGCGCGCTGCCATTGGGCAGCCGCGGCGTCCATCAGCCCGAGGAAGTGACTGCACGGGGAAGGCTTGAGGAAGGGCTCTCCGCAGGCAGCACCGCGGACACACACGGAAGGACAGGGGGGGAAAAAAGCGGAGGGACGCCCGCTCCTTTCGTCAGTGAGAAAAAAAAAGCCGCCAGGTAAACTCATTCGCTGCTAAAACCCCGACAGTACCCATGGCACGACGCGCCGGGCTGGGGCGCAGGGCTGCGTCCGCCACAGGGCTTACAAAAACTGAAAGTGCAAGAAAAAGGCGTGCAGCTTTTCAGGGAAACACTTTGCTCTCACTGGCTCCCTCCACCTTCCGCAGTCCCAGCTCAGCTTTTAGGCACGCTGGCAAAGGAGGGGGCGGCCAGGTGAAAGCGAAAATGGAGGCCTTTCCCTTTTCTGTAACAACTTTGCCCAAAGGGGGCTCGTTCCTAATTTGAGACCTCATGGCCTGCTTTCAGCAGAATCTGTAAAATAAATCCTCCACGGGGGCACCCACGAGGGAGGGGAGCGGGCTCTCAGCCCGAGGAAGAGGAGAAGGAAGGAAACAGACCCTGACACACTGTGAGAGTTTGGAGATCTCAGTTCCCGTCGCTCGTGGTCTGGACGTTTCCCCACCTTGTGCCGCTGCCGTCACGGGGATGTTGAAGAGGTTCCCCCCACCCACCTCCTCACTTCTGATTAAATCCCCAAACCGTCCCGCACCCACCAGACAGTCACGCGGCAGTGCCCGCTCCCGGAATGTCACCGTCCCCTTTCCTCCCACTGCCAGTCCAGGGCGGCCGCAGAGCACCCCGTTTCCAGGGCGGCCCCATGCACACGCATCCCTCCCTCCCCACGGGCTCCATCCAGGACCAGCCCGAACACAGCACGCACCTCTCCCTCTTTCGACCCAACCAGAAGCTGTGCTCAGCAGAGATAAGCCCCCCACCCGCCGCAGCCCTGACCCCCAGCCCATCCCACGGGCAGCGACGCGCCCGCCCGGCATTTCCCGGTGGCGGCTGCTCCTGCCCGATAACGCGGCGCGGACAGCGGATCACGAAGCCGCCACCACGCCCGGCCACCGCCGCACGGCGCGGCCACGCTGCCCGGCCCCGGCTGCGCCCCGGCTCTCTCCGTACTACAAAAGCTGCTATTTTTAGTCGGCGGAGCGCGCGGCGTCACAACAGGTTTCCTCACATGTATTTTAAGAGCCATTCAAAGGCAGAGGCAGGCAGCGCGCTCATCCTCGGGGGGAAGAAAAATATCAACAAGAGACAGGGCAAGCATCACCCCGGCAAACACCCAGGGGACCCCCGGCCCCACATCCCCGAGAGTGCGGGGGTACTGCCGGTCCCGTCCCACGGGGGTTGCGCGGTGCCGGCTCCGCACTGGTGCGAGGTGACAGCGAAGATGTGACGGCGGGGCCATCGCGCCCCCGCCCCGCGGGGGCTTCGGGGGCCGCTCGGCGGGGGCGGGCGGCGCTCCCCGAGCCCTCTCCCGCTCCCCCATGGCGGGGCCGCCGCCGCCCGCCCCTCGCCCCCCGCCGGGCCCCACGTGCGCGCTCGGCCCGGCCCGGCCCGGTGCGAGGGGCGGCGGCACCACGTGCCCGGCGCGGTGGTGACTCAGCACTTTTACCTCCGCCGCCCCGCCCGCCCGCGCCCAACCGGACCCGACCGGACCGAGCGGGACCCGGGCCGGACCCGGGCCGAGCCGCCCCTTCCCCCGCGATCGAGCGGCAACGCGCGGCCACCCCCCCTTCCCGGCTCCGACCCACCCCCCCGCCCCCGCCCCCTCCGCGCCGCGCCCGGGCGGCTCCTCACCTGCGTGCCGGCGGGAGCGCCCCGTGGCGGGGGCGGCGGCGGGGGCGGCGGGGGCGCGGGGGCGGCGGCGGGGGCGCTGCGCGGCTCCCTCCTCCCTCCCTGCCAGCGAGTCCCGCGGACAACAACAAGCGCGGGGCGGCCGCCTCCCCCCCGCCGCGCCGCCGACCAACCAGCGCCCCCGCCGCTTCCGGCATGGCGCGTCACCGCGCGCGTCACCGCCGGCCCGCCCCGCCGCCGCGTCACCGCCCGGGACCGCCCGCGCGGTTCATTCATGGGGAAGGGCGCGCGGCGGGCGGGGCGAGGCTGCCGGCACGTACTCGCCCCCTTTCATCCTCGTCCCCATCCTTATTCTCATCCCGATCCTCATCTTCCTCCCCATCCTCGCCCCGATCCTCATTCCTCTTTTATGGCCCCTTCATCCTCGTCCCCGTCTCCTCTACACCACGCCCCGTGCCCCCGCCCCGCTGCGGGGCTCACCCTTCTCCGACAGCTCCCTGCCGTCCGGATCAGTCCCGATGGAGGGGGCGCAGCGTGGCCTGAGGTTTTGCGCACTCACACACGGGTGTATTTTATAGAATCACAGAATGGTTGGTTAGGGAGGGACCTTGAAGCTCGTCGCGTTTCAACTCCCTTGCGATGGGCAGGGACACCTTCCACTAGACGAGGTTGTTCCAAACCCCGTCTAAACTGGCCTTGAACAGGGATGCCTCTAGAGATGTGGCATCCACAACTTCTCTGTGCAACCTGTGCCCATGCCTCACCACCTTCATGGAAAAGATTTCTTACTGACGTCTAATCTCAACCTGCTCTTTGTCAGTTTGAAGCCATCACCCCTTATTCTGTCACCACAAGCCTCAGTCAAAAGTCCTTCTTTAGTTTTCTTGAAGGCTGCCTTCACACAGGGAAGATGGCAATAAGATCTCCCTGAAGCCTTCTCTTGTCCAGGCTGAGCAATCCCAATTCTCTCCTCCATTCCTCACAGGAGAGGTGCTCCATCCCTCAAATCGGTTTGGGGGCTTCCTCTGGACTCACTCCAATAGCTCCATATCCTTCCTATGCTGAGAACCCCAGAGATGGACACAGCACTGCAGGTGGGATCTCAGCAGAGCAGAGGGATAGAATCACTTCCCTTGACCTGCTGACCACTCTGCTTTTGGTGCAGCCCAGGACACGGTTGGCTTTCTAGGCTTTGTTGGTTCATATCCAGCCTCTCATCCACCAGCACCTCCAAGTCCTAGGAAGGGCTGCTCTTGCTCCATTCATCCCCCAGTCTGGATTGATACCAAGAGTTACCCTGACCCAGGTGTGGCACCAGCACTTGGCCTTGTTGCAGGGCAAATGATGGTGGGGAAACATGTCCTGGGCATCCCAGTGCTCTTGGGAGGACTCACTTGATCCCTGGGCTCCTTGAGGTGGTCGCTGGCCAGCCTTGTCCTCCTCCACTGGCTGTGGACCAGCCTTTGCCCAGCACTGCCTATCCTGAAGCCCCTTGAGCATTGCAGCAGGGCCAAATCCTGCCCAGGGCTGGATCCTCAATCCAGTCTTTTCACTTTCCTCGTGCAGCTGCGAGAGCTGCTAAACACAGCACCCTGACCCCAATGGTGTGAGCAGTATTTCGGATTCTGGAGGCATCCAACAACGATGATAATGCAACAAAAAATGTAATAACACAGGCAGTTGGCTAAACCAAACTGCCTCCATCTCATCTTGTTTTGATTTCTTTGTGTCCATAACAATGTTGGAAAGTCTGTGTTAGCCCTGTGCAATTTGTGCTTTCCAGCCTTGGGGCCAAATACTGGAGCAGCTCTAAGGGCCATAACTGGGCCATCTTTCCCTGCTGCCTTTGAACAACATGAACTACAAAACACAAGCAACCTCATATCTGGCACAGCCCCATGGAACTCGGCAGCCAGAGCAAGGTTTAGGTGAATGCACCTCCCTGATGTTAAGAAATCCCTATTTATCATTGGAACTGTGCTAATGAGGTTGGCTAAATGTGGTGGCATGAGGCTGCTGCCCAGTGTATCTGCAACACTGGCCTTCACCTCTCCCAGATTTGCAGACACTGGCTGAAATCCTGCACTGGGTACTGGGACAGGGTGAGCTAAGGGTTAGAGGGCAGATTTCAGCCATCACTGTGGTCTCCACTGATGCCTCTGGGGTTTGTCTCCAGATCTCCTTTCCATCCAGGAAGGTCCTAGTGGCTCAGAGAGCCAAGACAAGCCAGGAGAGGGATCCTGGTTGTGGGAGCCTTTGGGGCCACTGATGCCCCCAGCACAGCTCCCTGCGCCTGTGCTCTCTCTGAGTGGTGATAACCAAGAGTGGCCAGAGCCATCCTAAATCATCCAGGGTTTATCCCTGAGACATCCACAAGATAGTGGTCCTCAAGGGGAGGAGGAATGGGCTGCTGCTTCCTGGATGGGGTTTCACCCTCTGTGATGATAGCTCCGCACATGGGGCTCACCAGAACTGAGGTATTTCCCCCCTGTTTTTGCAACAACATGGGGTTTGACAGGTCACATATGGCAGGAGGGGAAATGTCACCTGAAATTCTGTTTCTGGATGAATTTCCCTGTTCACAACAGGTTACTTTTTGTTTTCATTCCCGGAGGAAAGTACCTCTGCTCCAAAGGTCTGTTTTCATTCGCTGCTGAACTTTAGACTGTGGTGGCCTTCAACAGTAAACAAGGAGCAGCTCTCCAGTCCCTTGAAAAGTGGGAAAGCCTGTGCAGTACACACGCTTGGTAAGCAAATGAAGAGGAGTGAGTGGGAGACAGGACCTCTGGTGAAAACTTGGGTGGAAAAAGGGTGATGTTCTGGCATGTGTGGAGTTTTGTGAGTCTGGCCCACCTGCTGTGTGTGCTCAAAACACACCCAGCATCATGATTCCCTGAAGCCAGTGAGCAGGGACAAAGTTCTCTTACCCTACAAGGGGCCACAGAGGCGTTCACTCTCCGCGCACATCGGCTGGGGAAAAACCTAAAAAACCTAAAAACCCGCTGCTCTCCCATACTCTCCACTCTTGAACAGCACCGAGCGTAGACACAAATATTAAAAATTAAATAAAGAAAAAAAAAAAAAAAAAGAAAGCACACGTAGAGCGGAAGAAGGGCGTGTGAGGATGCGCTGCTACTCGAGAGGCGCGGTAGGAGCCAGCCGAGCGGCTCGTCGGGTGTTTACGGTGGAGCCGGTGGAGCTGCAGCGCCGGGAGCTGTGCCCGTGCCCGCTGCCCTCCCGCTGCCCGCAGCCACAATGTCAAGAGGACACACGTGTATGTAAGCGCCGGCACGGCCGGAGCGGGGCCCGCAGGCGGGCAGGGGCTCCCGGGGCGCGCCGCTCGCTCTCCGTGCCCGGCCGGGGACGCCCCGGTTGTTGCGTGTCCCCTCCCCGCCCCGCAGTGCCAGCGCTGCGGGCCGGCCGGGCACGGACACCGGGTGCGTGAGGAGGTCCCCGGGGCTGGCGGAGCCGCTCGAGCCTGGGGAAGCGGCGGGCGGGTGCACAAGGCGGAGGCGCTGCCGCTCGGGGAGGTTCGCGGCCAGGCCCCGGAGGGTTGAGCCGTCCTGGTGGCCTGAGTTGGGAGGGCGCTGCTGGGGAGTAAATCTGCTCGATGGGGAAGGAGCCGTTTTGTGAGCTTTTGCAGGGAGCAAGGTCGGAGTGAGAGCGAGGAGGAGACAAAAAAGTTGTGTCTCTTTTTTGAGATGCTGAGATTGCTCCCTGCAAACTTAACAGGAGCATGGGGGTCTCCTTCGCTTAGAGTATAGGAGGTGTTCGGCTGAGAAGTTGTCAGAATCAGCTTTTATCAGTGAAAAGCAAGGACTAATGGCATATTCCCAGCCATCCCTTGCCCAGCCCTCCTCGGGTCTAAAACCCCTGAGTCAGGACGATGATGACAGAGGATGCTCGGAGAGGATGCTCAGAGCAGAAGAATGCTCGGAGCAGAGAATGCTCCACACCTCGGAGCTGCAGCTCTCAGCATCACAGCTCTGTTCCCACAGGAAGAGCAAGCTCGGTTTTGCTTGCACCTTCCAGAAACACTGCAGCCCATTAATTCAGACCTGGGAAAAACTCTTTGAGGGGCCACTCTGCCACCTCCCAAAAGCAAATGGTGCTTTGTCCCTTGGGATTGGTGGACAGTCAGGTGTCAGTGTCTCCCCACGCTTAGCAGGGTCAGAACCATCTGACCTTGGCAAAGCCTTCCTCTGCCAAATTTGCCAGGTGCATCTTGGCTGAAGATGCAGATGTGATGCTGCAGGGTGCTGAGGCAGGCAAGCTTTGCCCAAACCACAGGCATCAGGAGGGGGGGGAAGCTGTTCTTGAGGTCTGGGCAAGCTCTGCCCCTGTCTCCTTCACACCTGCCACCATCTCTCCTTCCATCCAGCACCAGGACAATGAAGTCGTACCAGAAGCTGACAACAACACATCCAGCAGCATGCCGGGTGGAAGAGGAGGGGGCTGCCCCGATGCCCTCCGGCCATGGGAAGTTGGCCCCATGGTGGGTGGGCTGTGGGCTGCTGGTGGCCGCTGTTCTGCTGAGCACCATCACTGTCTGGGTGCTGCAGCAAGTGTCGGGGGGCTGGCTCGAGCTCATGCCACCCCCCAAATGTTTCCTGGTACCTGAGAGCCATCGCTTTGACTGCTACCCAGAGCGGCACGTGGTGGTGACCCAGGAGCTCTGTGAAAGCCGAGGGTGCTGCTTCATCCAGAGTCCCCCACCAGCACAGGGCAAGCGGGGGGTGCCCTGGTGCTTCTATCCCCCTGACTTCCCCAGCTACACCATGGAGAGCCTCAACCAGACCGCACTGGGCATGGTGGGGCTGCTGGTGCGAAGGGAGAAGGCCTATTACCCCCGGGACATCGAGAAGCTGAGGCTGGAAGTGGAGTTTGAGACGGACACACGGCTGCACATCAAGGTGAGCTTCCTGCTGGCTGCCCTCAAGAGGCTGTGACTGTGCTCCTGACCCTTGTACCTGCCATCCCATAGGTGACCATCCCTTGCTTGGACCAAGTCTGGAATCTGCTGTGCTCCAGGCATGGCTGTGTGGGCCAGTGAGCATCTCCTGCCCTTTGCCCTCTTGCTTTGCTGGTCTTTAAAGCGCTTTTTCTCCCTTTTGCAGATAACAGATGCAGCCAACCCACGCTATGAGGTTCCCCTTGATGTTCCCCGGGTGATGAAGAGAGCAGAAAACCCCATCTACAGTCTGAACTTCTCCTGGGACCCCTTTGGGGTGCTGCTGCAGCGCAAGGCAACAGGGACAGTGCTGTAAGAACCCACCTCATGCTTACACTGTGGCAGGTGGAGAGAAGCTTATCTCACCCTAGCCAGGCTCCAGCGTGCTTCCCAGAGGTTTTTCATTAGGAAAACCCATGCTGTGAGATCTCTAGCCAATTACTACTCTTTGTGTTGAATCTTTTGAATGGTGCTCACATGAGGACATGGCAGCAAGTGGCTTCCTGGCCCCTGGGACTGGCCACACGCTTGCTCTGGCCATGGCAGAGCTGTGTGGGTTCAGCATCTCTCCAAAAACTTCCCAATGCTCTGATTCTTCCCAGAGTCTTACAGAAGTCAAACATTGTGTAGATCCCAGCACATCACCAATAAATGATCTGGTGGCTCAGGAAAAGTGCCAAAGAACGGTTGTGGCTTTGCCCTCTCCCTGCTTTTGGGCTTCCCTGGCTGTGGAAACTATTGGGACACCCACAGCTCCAGGCTTTTTGTGGAAAAGGACTGTGGGTGACTTTTCTGTACAGCTTCTTTTACCTCCACAGCTTTGCCCACACTAAGTTGGTGGTGAGCACCAACAACTGGACAATGTCTGGTCAGGGTGCTTTGGGATCCCATCCTTTCCTCCTCCCCATTTGCTGGTGGCTGTGGTCCATCCTGTACTTGGCAGCTGCTTATCAGTGACAGGAAGCTGAGAAACCCCATGGCCATATCACCTCAGTGGTTAATAATAACCTGGGTGGAAACTTCTGGTGTCAAAGCGAAGGCTGTGCTGCGCTGGGTCAAGCTGGCTTGGGCTATGCCTTGTGTCCAGCCAGACCTGATTCTGCTCCTGTACCAAGGTGTTGAGGCTGGATGCAGGGTGGGATGTGCTGCTAGACTGCCCCTTGAGATGTTTTGAGAGGGAAGAGATCAATTATTTATGGGTAAATGGATCCTAATGAGAACTCTCTCTTGACTCTCTTTTTCTTGGTGTCACCCTGGCAGGCTAAACACCACCGTGGCCCCCTTGATCTTTGCTGACCAGTTTCTCCAGATATCCACATCACTCCCATCCAAGTTCCTCTATGGGCTGGGGGAGCACCGTGACAGCTTCCTGCACAGCCTGGACTGGAACACCCTCACACTGTGGGCCCGTGATGTCTCTCCTACGGTACATCTGCCCTCTCCCCGTGGGGGTGCAGGGGTGGGGGCAGGAGTGCCACTCTCCTGTGCTTTGGACAAACCCTGGGAAAGCATGGCAGGGGTGGGCAGCAGCACTGGGAGAGGCTGGGGATGGTTGAGGCTGATGAGCAGGTATGTGCCAGGGAGGATTTCACAGCAATTGCAAAATGCTCTTGGCACTCCAAGGGCGCTGTGTGTTTCTGCTCCACCCTGCTCCTCGTGCAATGTGTTGTGGTGAGGCAGGAGGTTTCCCCCTCACCCAGCCCAGCTCAGTAGCAGCCCCTGAGGAGGAGGAAGAAGCAGCCTCCCATGGCCTTAAGCTTCAAACCTATCCTCATTCCTTGACTTATGCTCCAGAGGAGTGGCAGATGCCTGGTTAGATGGTGGCAGCATATGCAGCTCAGGGTTGTTTATTTACCTTCAGTGACATCAGGTTTTCCTGCTTTGCCCTCTTTGCTGTCTTACCGGGCACCTCTCCTTGCAGGAATCGTTCAACCTGTACGGTGTCCACCCCTTCTACCTGCTGATGGAGGAGGATGGAAATGCTCACGGTGTTTTCCTACTAAACAGCAACGCCATGGGTAGGTGCCATGGGGACCCCAGGCCAGCTTGTCCATGGTGGAGGACCTGGCAGACTGGGACAGATGGGAGCTGCTGGAGTGGCCAGTTTGGGAACTTGGGGTGAGAGGAAGCCATAAAAGGGAAAGATGTGGTTTGATGGCTCCGTTATTGAGTGCAGCCATCTGTTTCCTGGCTACGGTGAGGCTCTTTAGCAACTGCCGAGCAGTTTAACCACACACCCAGCTGCCGAGTTGCCATCAGGAAAGCAAGTCCCTCACATGCAGGTCCATGCCCATTCCCCCTCCACCGAAATGTCCTCACCCCAGGCCCAGCAGCAGGGCATGGCTGGGGCACAGCCGGGGATGCCATCTGTCACTCGTGCTCTTCCCAGCTGTGCTGCGCCAGCTGCGGCCGTGGCATCTGCCCGTGTGTGCCAGCTGGTAACACAGCAGCTCCTGCAGGCTCCTGCAGTGCCAGGGGTGGCACCAGGACCACCCGTCCCTCCCAGCAGCTGCCTCTTGCAGCCAGCTGGGATGATGCTGCTCACACCGAGGCTGTGGCAGCTCCAGCTGTGTACAGCGCTGTGGCTGTGATGCTGCCAAGGAGGAGCTCCTGTGAAATGCAGCCGCCTGAGCTGAGGTGCAAAGGTTCCTCCATGTGAAGAGCCCTTCCCAGGAAAGACCTGGCTCTCATGTGCTTGCTTGTACAAGTAGCTCTCGATTCACTTAGGAGGGGATTTCAGGGGAGGACATGAAGGAAAGCACTGCACTTAAGTGCTTAGTCTTGGTCTAGCAGTGGAAGCTGGCACAGATTTGAGCTTAAAGAGCAGATTTTCAAGATAGCATAAACCCATGATCTCTCTGGGCTATGATGATTTAAGCTTCCAGACACCCATTTAGCATCTGCTGAGTGCAAGGCAGAGATTTCTCTATTCCCCTGCGCATTGACTGTGGTGCTGCCTGGGCCCCATCATAGGGGCTAAAGTCTGGGGGTGCTCCCCAATTGTCACTACCTTCTTCTCTTCTCTTCCTCTTCCCCTTTCTACCTTCCCACTCAAAGAGGTGGCTCTGCAGCCTGCTCCAGGCCTGACCTGGAGGACCATTGGAGGGGTGCTGGATTTCTACATCTTCCTGGGGCCCGATCCCAACATGGTCATCCAGCAATACCAGCAGGTGATAGGTAAGTGCCCACACCCCAACACAGCTATCTGCAGTCACCTTCTTCATGCCCACATCCCTGTGTCACCTCAGCTTCACCACCATCCTCAACCCTCTCAGCTAGGGAGGGATCAGCATCCCCCAGCCATCTCATCCCCAGCCCTTCCAGCACATTGTGGTCAGTGATCACCTTTTATCCTCCCTCTCCCCTTACCTTCCCATCCTTTTGAGATGCTGCTGTCATCTTGGGAAACCCCATCCATGCTCCCACTGTCCCGCTGCAGGTTTCCCAGCCATGCCACCCATGTGGGCTCTTGGCTTCCACCTCTGCCGCTGGGGCTATGGATCCAGCAATGAGACTTGGCGGACCGTGAGAGCCATGAGGAACTACCAGATCCCCCAGGTAACCCCCCAGGCCTATGGGGCAGGGGCTCCAGTCTCCATCACCCATTCCTGAGACTTTTTCCTGCAGGATGCACAGTGGAATGACATCGATTACATGGATGGGTACCGGGACTTCACCTTGGATTCCCAGAATTTTTACTCCCTCCCCTCCATGGTGGAAGACCTCCACAAACACGGGCAGCACTACGTTATGATCTTGGTATTTCACCTCCTCTCCCACTGTGTTGTCTTTGCTGAAAGAATGTCAGACAAGGTCATAATGGATGCTCCTGGTCCCAGCTGGTGGTTCCTGGCCCTGGGGATTTTTGTAGGAGGCCAGTTCGCAGTGCTGGTCAGGCAGCTGTAAACTGTGACTGGAAATCCCCCTAATGCAGGAACCTTGGAGACATGGCCATGTTCTTGTGCTGTGCTCTTCTCTTTCTGCAGGTACAAGGATGGCCCTGACCCCTGTGAGAGAAGGAATGGAGGAACTGTGGGTCAGGCAGTTTTACTTGTGGGTGCTCAGCTCAGGTGCCCTCACAAGTGCTGGGATCTTGTGACCTGGCTGTGATGTCCCTTCTTCCCTCTGCAAGGAGTAGGGCACAGGTTCTGCTTACTGGAGGCAGTGGGGACCTGCAGCAGGTCTTTGCAGGGGGAAGCTGGATTGCCTCCTCATTGAACTCTCTGTAGTAGCCCAAGCCTGTCCATGACCTGACATTTCTTGCATAAGAGCAAGATTTCTTGTATTTGTCCCCCCCTCCCCAAAACACTGTAACGGGTGCTGGGGACTTGCAGAAGTCGCATTTTAGAAAGCATGCCTGGAAGTGTAGAAGCAAGTTTCTCTTCCCCTTGGAGGGAAACAGCCACTGTGTGTGGGCTCTGGCTGACCAGAGTCACCACTGTGTGTGGGCTCTGTCTGGGTTCTCTTCTGTGAATCACACCAGTCTGGCCAGGAGAAGGAGCCATGGTGTGCCTGGAATGGCATTAACCTTCTTTCTGCTCCATCCCCAGGATCCTGGCATCAGCAGCACCAGCCCTCACGGTACCTATTGGCCTTTTGATGAAGGCTTGAGACGGGGCTTGTTCCTCAACACCACCAAAGGGCAGCCACTCATCGGGCAGGTGAGGAGCTCCAAGGGGAAATCCCAGCCCAGTGGGTTGTGCAATAGCAGGATTGGGATTTCATCACAATAGAGGGAAAGCCGTGTGGTCAAGGGACTTCTCAGGGATAATTGCCAGAGCCTGGCTCAGCCCTTGTCCTCCTCATGTGTCACCTCCTGATGTCTTCACCAGTCCTGAGAGCCAGCCCCTGCTCGGCAGAGCAGCCTGTGGAAGTCATATGAGCTTACCAGAGTCAGCAGTGCTGCCTAAGGCTGATCATCTGATTTCTCTCCCTTCCTGTTTCTGGGGTGAGGGAAGGTGGTTTGTGATGGACAGTGTGTCTCCAGACCTGCTCTGCAGCTGTTCCCTCCCACTTTGACCCTTCTGGCTGTTTTCTCCCATCTGCTCTCTCTTGCCATCTCCTAAGAGGGGGCTTTAGATGTAGCCTGAAAACATGGGGGGGAAATGAATCAGCTAAAATTCCTGGAATGAGGCAAAACATAGAGAAATCATGGCTTTTCCCTGACATATTCTTGGTGAGGTGGTATCAGGCCTTGTGCAAGTGGGGGCAGAGCAGCTGCTCCATCAGTTGCCACTGCCCATGGACTGTGAGGACTCCTCAGCACCTGGTACTCCCAGTACCATGGAAGTAGGAGGGATGCTGTGTGTGTGTATAGCACCCAGGATCAAAGCATTGGCTGGGTTTATCTTCTGTCTCATTGCCTGTTTCACCCCCAGTTGAAATCCCTGGCATGCTGTGGTACCCTGTTCTCCATAGTGGCTCCCCACAAATTACCTGCTTGCTGAACCCGTGGATTTGTGGTGTCCCCACAGGTCTGGCCTGGTTTAACTGCCTTTCCAGACTTCTCCAACCCAGACACACACCAGTGGTGGCTGGAGAACCTGCAGCACTTCCATGCCCACGTGCCCTTTGATGGCCTCTGGATTGTAAGTCCTCCTTGCCCATGGGTTGCTCCCTATCAGCAGCTCAGCTCATGCCCAGTGTGTGTCCTGGCAGGACTATCTCTCAAATGCAGCTTTCCCAGGTCTACTACAAATCCCCAAAACACACACCTGAAATTGCTGCACAATTTTCTTTGCTCAGGACATGAATGAGCCATCCAACTTCGTGGATGGGTCTGAAGATGGCTGTCCCCCAGGAGAGCTCGACAGCCCCCCCTACACTCCAGGTAAGGAGGGAGATGAGATACAAGGCTGTGCTGGTAGATACTGTGCACTTCAAGATCGCTGCCAACTGAGTGTGCTAGAGGAGAACCCTTTCTAAGAGACATTGTGTCTCTTTTACACCCTGAATGCCTCCATCCCTACCTTCATGTGCCAGTATCCATGTCTAAGCCATGCACACTCATTAGGGCCATGTCAGGGTGCAGGATGGGGCCATCTGCATGAGCTTTTGGCACTGGGTTGGTGGTGACAGCTGGCTGTGGGAGAGCTGACTCAGAGCCAGCAAGTGTGGGGAGTCCATATCCTCTGCACCCCACCACCACTGGGCTCTCCCTGCTGACAGCCGTGCTGGGCAATTCCCTCTCTGCAAAGACCGTGTGTGCCTCGACGGAGCAGAAAGTCTCAGTGCACTACAACCTCCACAACCTCTATGGGCTTATGGAAGCCAAAGCCACAGCAAGGTACCTGAGCACCCTGCTTCCTGACAGTCTGGGCATGGGCTGGGACAAAAGCTTTCTCAGAGCTGACTGGGAAAAGGATGGGGATTTGAGTGTGATCTGAAGGGGAGAAGCTCTGACTGATCACAGCCTCTGGGGTGGGAATAATCTGGGAGAAGAGGGAAGCTGACACTGTTCTGGGAGGAATGTGTGAATGAGGCTGGTCCTGCTGGAAGCCTTTTGCCATACTGCTCAGACTTTCCACCCTCTGCCAGGGGGCTGGAATTTTCCCTCAACTGTTGTGGGATAAGGCAAACACCTGGTGGGCTGCTCTTACCTTCTGCCCCCAGCTCTCCTGTTGTTTTCCAGCGCCTTGGTCAAGATCCGGGGGAAACGCCCCTTCGTTATCTCCCGCTCCACCTTCCCCAGCCAGGGCCGCTACTCAGGGCACTGGCTGGGTGACAACTGGAGCCAGTGGAAGGACATGTACTACTCAATTCCAGGTGGGTGGCACAGAGCCCCTTCCAGCACTCCTAGAGCTTTCTGCTTGCTCGGAGATGTCTCCAAAACTGTGCCCTCTTGACTGTTCCTGCCCTCAGGGGTGCTGAGCTTCAGCCTCTTTGGCATCCCTCTGGTCGGGGCCGACATCTGTGGCTTCTCTGGCAACACCTCTGAGGAGCTGTGCACCCGCTGGACGCAGCTCGGTGCCTTCTACCCCTTCGCTCGCAACCACAACAACCTGAACGACAAGGTGGAGGGCAGTGTGCCCGGTGGGAGGCATCCTAGGGGTGGAATGCAGGATGTGGGATGCGGAATGGGGTTTGCAGGAGGTGGGGTTGGGGGTGGGACAGCTGCTGACTGCCTGCATCTCCCCCAGGCCCAGGACCCAACAGTGTTCAGCCCTGCAGCCAGGACAGCCATGAAGGATGTGCTGCTGACCCGCTATTCCCTCCTGCCCTTCCTCTACACCCTTTTCCACCGTGCCCATCTGCAAGGAGACACCGTTGCCCGGCCCTTGTTCTTTGAGTAAGGCCATCCCCAGCAGGAGCTGGGGAGATGCTTGGCTGAGTCATGGCCAAGCGCCGATCGAGCGGCGGCTCCTCCCACCACAGGTTCCCTTGGGATGTGGCCACGTGGGAGCTGGACAGGCAGTTCCTGTGGGGCCGGAGCCTGCTGGTGACACCAGTGCTGGAGCCTGGGGTGGACTCAGTCACAGGTTACGTCCCCCAAGGCACGTGGTATGACTTCTACACGGTGAGGAGCATCACAGCATTTGGCTGGGGGCCGGGTGATCCCATGACCCTCTCGGGGCTGTGGGTCGGAAGCCCTGGCTGAGCCCAGTGAGCCCTAATGGAGGGAGGGTTGGGGATGGCTGCCCCACGGACCTGTGCCTGAGCCCTGATCCCTCACACCCATGTCTCTTGCCACCTGCCCAGGGGTCCTCGGTGAGCAGCAGTGGGGAGATGTTGAAGATGTCAGCCCCTCTTGAGCACCTCAACCTGCACATCCGGGAAGGCTCCATCCTGCCCACCCAGGTGAGTGCCCACCCATCACCTTCCTGGGTGCTGTCCATAGTCTGTGTGTCCCCCAGCACCTCAACTCCTGGACCCCCATCCCCAGTGGTCATGGCCCTACAGAACCCATGTCTTTGAATCCCAGAAACCAGGAATCACCACAGAGGTGACCCGAGGGAATCCCCTACGTCTCATTGTGGCCTTGTCCTCGCACGCCACTGCCTGGGGTGACCTGTTCTGGGATGACGGCGAGAGCCTGGACACCTTTGAGAAGGGCAACTACTCCTACGTGGTGTTCAATGTCACACAGGTGAGATGTGGTGGGGAGGGCAGGAGGGGGGGGTCCCATGGTACCTGGTCACCTTGAGCTCATGCCATCTCCTCCTACAGAACATCTTCACCTCCACCGTCCTCCATGCCAACGCTGAAGCCACCAAGGTCACCATTGGCACACTGAGCATCTTCGGGGTGCAGAAGCCGCCCAGCAAGGTCCTCCTGAATGGCCAGGAGAAGCCCTTTTCCTACCTGGACAACCAGGTATGGCCCTTTGCTGGGTGGGGGTCCCCATCCTGAGGGTCTCCACCCCTCCTCCTCCAGGGTCACAGAGTGACCAAAGAGGGAGGTGAGGACTCTGTGTGGCTCTCCTGCCATGCCAGGGTTTAGGGGAAAGCATTCTCCTCTTCCCTCCTATCAAGGCTGTATCCCAGAATGTCTCCTCTCTCCCCACAGGTTCTCACCGTGAGTGACCTTGGCATGAGCCTCAGCCAGGGCTTCTCCCTGCAGTGGCTGTGAGCAGGGGGCCGTGGGGTCACCCTCACCTCGCTAGGACACCCACCCTGGAGATGCTCAATGCTCAGCCCCTGTCCCCAGGATGCTGCCATGGAGGAGGCATCGGGGACTGTCACCTGCTGCTGTTCATCCCCCTCCAGCACAGCTGGGGACAAGGGGCGAGGGATGGGGGCTTGGCTGCTGGGTGCTCCTGCATGGCCCTGGGTGGGGGGTGTGGGTACCCGTGATTCCTGCTGCAATAAAGGCAGGTGGAAAACTTGTCCTGGGAGCATGATATGGGGACAAAAGAGGTGGCATGGGGAAGGGGGGGTGGGCAACCAGTTGCTGTGGGGTCCCGAGTTTTAGTCCTTGACCTTGGTTCTCCTGACTCCATCACCCTGATTTCAGTTGCTCAATTTTAGCCCCAGTCCAACACAGCCAATTCCAGCCCTACCTTCCACCCTCGAATTTCAGCCACTACTTTCAGCTCCCCAATTTCAGCCCCTGATTCCAGCCTCCAGTCCTACCTCCTTGATTCCCCTCTTTGATCCCAGATCCCCCCAGTCACAAAATCATTTAGGCTGGAAAAGACCTCCATGATCAAGTCCATCCTTGGACTAATCACTTTTGCAAATGCACCATGGCACCGAGTGCCACGTCCAGTCATTTCTTGCACGCCTCCAGGGACAGTGACTCCATCACCACCTTGGGCAGCTCATTCCAATATGTAATCCCCCTTTCCGTGAGGAAATTCCTTCTGATTTCTGGAACACCCCCTGGTGCTGCTTGAGGCTATGCCTGGGAGAAGAGACGCATCAAACATCAAAGAACATCCATTCTTAAGAAAATATTTCCATATTCCACACAACATCAAAGAAGATCCTTTCTTAAGAAAATGTTTCCATATTGCACACCTCGCAGCAGTCCCAGCCCCTTTCTGAGCCCCCGGGGCTGCAGTTCCCCCTCCCGCCCGCCAGACGGCGCTGCCCGGCGGGGCGGCCCGGGGCGGGCGGTGCCGCTCTGGCGGTTCCGGTTCCGTGTGGCCGCGGCCGTCGGTCGGTCCCAGCTGTCGGTCCCGGCGTCTGTCTGTCCGTCCCGGCTGTCGCTCGGCCCGTCCGTGGGCCGGTGCTCGGCGGCGCCATGAACCGGCCGAAGGCGGCGGCCGTGCGGCGGCCCAGCGCCGTGCCCAAGCCGTCCGGTGAGTCCCGGGGGGCTGCGGGCGCTGTCCCTCCCTGTCGCTGTCCCTCGCTGTCTCTCGCTGTCCCTCGCTGTCACTGTCGCTCACTGTCGCCGTGTCTCCCCTCGCAGCGCACCCGCCGCCCGGAGACTTCATCGCGCTGGGCTCCAAGGGGCAGAGCGGCGAGGGCAAGGCCGCCGTCACGCTGCTGAAGCCGGCGCCGCCCGGGCTGCCCTCGGAGCGCAAGAGGGACGCGGCCGCAGCCTTGGCGGGCCCGGCGGGGCTGCCCGGCCTCACCAAGCGCCCCAAGCTCTCCTCCACGCCGCCCCTCAGCGCCCTGGGACGCCTGGCAGAGGCGGCCGTGGCGGAGAAAAGAGCCATCTCGCCCTCCATCAAGGAGCCGTCTGTCATCCCCATCGAAGGTGAGGCCTCGCTGCGCTCCTGCCGTCACACGGTGCCTCGGGGAAACTTCTCCTGTCTCTGGAGTCTCATCCCAGGAGTCTTCCTTGGAGCCTGCACAGTAATTATGTGCTGTCCTCGAGGGTTTCCTTCCCTGGATACAGGGCTAAAGTCGAGATTTTATCTTCTGTTGGCGTTGGGTTGTGTTCATTCTGTCTGACAGCTGTTAAGTAGCCGTATGTGAAGTACTCTCTTGAGGAAATCTCAAAGTCTGATTTGCGGTATTTTATTCACATACTTCTTTAACAAACTCTGGGTATGGATGTTGCCTTTTGAATTGTCATTCCATTTCTGATGTTGGATGCATTTGCAGAGGAGTGTGCTAGAGTGGAAAAACAGAGAAGGGACATTGTCAGTTGGGAAACAGAACTTTTAATGGCAATTGAGTAGGGAAAAGCTATTGCAGGGGCTAAAAGTGAGCTGGCCTGTGCTTTGCTGTCCCTTGTGACTGGTCCTGCAACACCTCGGGGTGGTTATTTGGCATGGAGTAAATGCTGATGCCTGTGTGTTGGTGGTTGCAGTTGTCCCCACAGTGCTCCTGGATGAGATTGAGGCAGCAGAGGCAGAAGGCAATGATGACCGTATTGAGGGAGTGCTGTGTGGAGCTGTGAAGCAGCTGAAGATGAACAGAGCCAAACCTGACACCACTCTGTACCTGAGCCTCATGTACCTGGCAAAAATCAAACCCAACATATTTGCCACTGAAGGAGTTATCGAGGTGAGGACTCACAAAGTTACTGATGGATCATTCCTGCCAAACGGTGAGCAGAGTCTCACTTTCTCCTAGAACAGAGCGTGATCTGCATGGCTTTGTAAATACCAGAGCTCTGTGGCAAGCTGCTGCAATTTGTATTTCTCTTTCTGCAGCTTCTCTGCATGCTTTCTCAATAGATGACTTATTTATTATATTTTTGTGGATGTTATTCCAGGCACTGTGCAGTCTTCTCCGAAGAGATGCCTCCATCAATTTCAAGGCCAAAGGGAATAGTCTTGTATCTGTCTTGGCATGCAACCTTCTCATGGCAGCTTACGAAGAGGATGAGAACTGGCCAGAGATCTTTGTCAAGGTTGGTGAACTGAGGGGGCTTCTGCTGGACTGAGGCAATGGTGGGCAGACTGGGTTGGGAAATGTGGATGTGTTGGAGTAGGAGAGCAGCACAGGATTTATTACAGCTGTAGGGAAGGGGGTGGGCTAGTGTCCTCTTATCCAGTATGGGAATGCAGCTGGAGGAGGCAGAAATTGGAGTCTGGGCTCATCCTTTTAAAGAAAAATCTCCATGGGTTTCTGGAATGTAGCCTTCATTGCTTCTTGTTGCCTTAACTCTGCTCTTTTCTGAGATGTCTTTGAGAGTGTGTATTGATGTAAATGTTGCAGAGACTCCTTGCTTTCTGTTTGGTGTGTGGAGATTACAGCAGCCCATTAACTTAAAAAGGCTGAACTGACCAACTTCTGTATTCTGATGGTAGAAGTTGTTGTAAAGTCTTTTTTGAGAAGGTGCCCAGTAGAGCTTGGGATGTGATGGTGTGTATTTTTGGTTTTGTATGATCATCTGATTTTCATCCATGCACTGGTTATGCTAGTTTCCTACTCTGTATATTGGAAATCCGTAAAAACTCACAAATACTCCTTTAATTAACCCTGTGAAAATGGATTGTGCTCCCTGCTGCAGGTGTACATTGAGGACTCCCTTGGGGAGCGCATCTGGGTGGACAGCCCTCACTGCAAGACCTTTGTGGATAACATCCAGACAGCTTTTAACACAAAGATGCCTCCTAAGACCATGCTCTTGCATGGAGAAGTTGGACGCAGTGGAGGGGATCTTAGTGCTGGTAAGAAGATATTTGGGAAACAGCAACAAAGGTTTAGGGAGAGGATGGAGCCTTCACTGCTTATTGACTTGTGAGAATAATTTGGTAGTGGATGGAGTCACATAGGCCAGGCTTTGAGTTCCAGGCATTGCTTTTCTTCTTTATGGAGCTCTTTCATGTCCAGGGGATGTTTGAGGGTAGCGAAAAATGGACCTATGTGGGATGCAGAAGGAAGCTGAATAAACCAGAGTACAAGTGATTGATCTCTAGGGAGAGGAGGTGTATGATGGAGTGTGCTGTGTCCTGGTCTCTCTTAGGGAGTAGCCCACACCCTTCCATGACAGAGGAGGAGGACAGCCAGAGTGAGCTGCTGATTGCAGAGGAGAAAATGAGCCCAGAGCAGGCAGGCCAGCTCATGCCCAGGTACAGTGCCTCTTGCTCTCTTCACACAGTTGTGTGCAGGTGTATCTGTAGATGTGTTTGTGCTCACCCACACTGCAGAGCTGTGTCAGGAAGCTTCTTCTCTGTGCTCCTGTGGCACCTGCTGGGGGATGTTGAGCATCAGATAAAACTGGTTCCAGGAGGAAAGAGCAGATTTTCTTGGTTTGCAAGTCGTGTCACAGACAAGAAAGAGTGCTGATGTCTGGACTGGCTTTTGTGGCAATGAGTAAAGTTCAATATGTGTGGCCCAGGTATGAAGACCTTGCAGAGAGTGTGGAGGAATATGTCCTAGACATGCTTCGGGACCAGCTGAACCGGCGCCAGCCCATGGACAATGTCTCCAGGAACCTCCTCCGGCTGCTGACAGCAACCTGTGGCTACAAAGAAGTGCGTCAGATGGCTGTGCAGAGGCTGGAGATGTGGCTGCAGAATCCAAAGGTAAGGAGAGGAGCTGTAGAAGCACAACCCTGGCCTGGAATCCAGCCAGGAGGGCTGCATACTGTATGCCAGTCACCTTTCTGGTCTGTAATGGTGAGTGGCTGGAGCCTTTCTGCTCTTTTTTTGCAGTTGACCAAGCCAGCTCAGGACTTGCTGATGTCAGTCTGTATGAACTGTAACACCCACAGCTCAGAGGATATGGAAGTTATCTCCAACCTAATCAAAATTCGTCTCAAGCCAAAAGTCCTTCTCAACCACTACATGCTGTGTGTCAGGTGAGTGACTGGGTCTGTGACAGGAAGAGAAAGCACTGTGGGAGATATGCCCAGGGACTTGACAGTGTCAGTGTTTCTGCACAGTAGTTTTAAATACCAGCTTGGGGCATGGAGTGACTTGTGTTCATTTAAATGAATTTCATTGTCCTAGAAATCTTTCAGTTGTCCTTTGATACTGTCCTTTGATATGTGCTGTTCCATCCTTTTCACTTTTGTGTGCTAATACTTCAAGGAGAAAAAGAAAAAAAATATGTCCAGCTGCAATGAAATGTCAGTTCATGTGTCCCTGGTCTTCCCTTGCAGAGAGCTGCTGAATGCACACAGGGATAACCTGGGCACCACCATTAAGTTTGTGATTTTTAATGAACTATCAAATGCAAGAAATCCCAACAACATGCAGATCCTGTATACTGTGCTTCAGCACAGCTCTGAGCAAGCTCCAAAGGTAGGTCCAGTGTCTTGGATGACTGATGGTAACTCCTGAACCTCACCTGACAGATTCAGTTGTTTTGAGGCTCAGATGAATCTTTTCACAGACATCTGTCAGATCTGTATCATAGTGTTTTGAAATTATATAATTATTCTTGGTAGGAATGGTCATAAATGGGCATTTTCAAAGTCCCACATTCTGGATGATAATGCAGTTTCATGATAGAAACATTATTACAGCTCCCCAGGGGTCTGAAGGACAGGATACCTCCAGCATGATTTCCTTGTGTCTCTTCATGTTGTGGATGCAGACCCATTACAGTGCACTGAAAGTTCTCTCTCTCTGTGCCCCCAGTACCTGGCAATGGTGTTCCAGGACCTGTTGACCACCAAGGACGATTACCTGCGAGCTTCACGGGCTCTGCTGAGAGAAATCATCAAACAGACAAAACATGAGATCAACTTCCAGGCCTTCTGTCTGGGTCTCATGCAGGAGCGGAAGGAGGCCCTGTATGCAGAGATGGAATTCAAGGTACCACTTCTGATCCTTGTGCTGCTGGATGTGCCAGTGATACACTGAGCTCTTCTGTGTCTGCTTTTCCTGGCCTTTCTTTCTTTTGCTCTCTGGTGTCTGAGTGAGTCATTATTTGTGTGTCTCATAGCAGCACTCCCATATCTCATTTCCAAACATCTACGTTCATCATTTTTGATGACAAAACACTTCCAGAAGGTAGCTCTGGGTGTTGCTATTCAACCTGCTTTTCTTTTCTTTTTTATTTTTAGGAGCGGTTTGTCATCCATATAACCGACCTGCTAGCTGTCTCCATGATGCTTGGTATCACAGCCCAGGTGAAGGAGGCTGGAATTGCTTGGGACAAAGGAGAGAAAAAGAGTAAGCAGAAGAACCTAGGTTCTCTCTGAGGATGGGCATCTTGGTGGATATCTGCCCCTGATGTTGGGAGTACATCAGCTAGAGTTGGGAGCCTGCTGTCATCCTGGGACTGATAGAGATATAAGATGTGGCATTTGCATGGCTGGGTGCTTCTTGTGTGTATGGAAACAGTGAGAGGCTGAGGAAAGGGAGCTGTGGGTGAAGGGGCCTCAGGCCTGAAGGGGCAGCTGTAAGGATTAAGGGACTGGGAAGACAGGCCTTTGGTGTGGCACTGACATGACTGCCCACATGCCTTCTTGTCATGAAACTACTCCATCTGTGCTTGGTGCTGGGGGCTTTGCTGCAGCACGTGTCAGAAAGCAAAGAACATGTGCTGTCAGAGCTGGGGGCGTGAAGTCTTTCTCATATACTCCCCTGGTTCCCCTTCTCTAGAGGAAGGTGTCCCTGCCTGTGGTACAGGAATTGGAACAAGGTGATCTTTAAGGTTCCTTACAGCCCAAACCATTCTGTGATTCTATGGTTTATTGTTGATGCCTCAGAGTCCTGGTTACTGTCTTGAAACTACTATGTTTCTGATGGGGCCCATGTGTGTATTTTGTGGCCCTGATTGTTTTTCAGATCTGGAAGTGCTGCGCTCTTTCCAGAACCAAATTGCTGCTATCCAACGTGATGCTGTGTGGTGGCTGCATACAGTTGTTCCATCTATCAGCAAGCTGGCTCCAAAGGACTATGTGCACTGGTGAGAGTCAGCCTGGTCATGTCTGTGCATAACCAGTCCATTCCCCAACACTGTAGTGTATTATGAAAAGCCAGGTGTACACCAGGGTTTGGTTAGATTTCTCTCCCGTTTTCAGACAGGGAGCAGAAACAGTTTTAGCAGGGTTCAGGCTGGGGCTGTCTCCCTCTCTGAAATTCCTTCAGGTGATCCTCGTACTAGAAACATATGATAATGGAAAATATTTCTGATTTATATTATTTGGGTCCACTCAGTAGGGGATTTTTAGCTGTCTGACCAAACAAATTCCCTGTGGACTCCTTGTTGGTTTTTTTTTGACATCCTTTTTAGGGGTCTATGGCTGAGGGCTCCACAGATAGTTCTGTCTTCTAGAGGACAGATGGTATTACCTTGACACAAGGTATTACTGAGGCAGTTGGAGCCAGAATTAATAGTAAGCAAGGTAAGTTACTGAAAGTATAAAAGCTCAGAGCCCATATTGTATAGTCCTCTCTGTTCTGAATCATGTTGTTACTGTTGCTAGACTCACTTATCCGAGGGGGCTCCTTCATGTGTAGGATGGGAAGCTTTAGCAGGATTTGGGGGAGACTGGACTGTTGTATGTTCTTAAGCCTCACAGATGGTGTTTACTGTCCTCTTCATCTGTACAGCCTCCACAAGGTGCTCTTCACAGAACAGCCAGAAACCTACTACAAATGGGACAACTGGCCCCCTGAGAGTGACCGCAAGTGAGTGTGGCTGGTGCAGGTGGGGAGCTGCTCTAGCAGCAGGAGGAATGGGTGCTCTAGCAGCAGGCACAGGAATGGGTGTTTTCTGGTGATCCTTATATAGCTCTGTTTTGGAAAGGCTTGTAACTGTGCTCAGATTTCTTCATCTGTTACATTGCCATAAAACTGGGGGGTGTTGTTCCACTATCCATCTGTTCCTCTTCCTCCTTCATTCCTGTTGCCTGTGCCAAGCTCTGTCTTGACGCTGTAGTTGTAAGGAGGGCAGCCCCACAGTGTGTGGGTAACTGGGGTAAGGAGCTCAGACTCAAGGAAGCTGAAGCCTAGAGGTACAAGGCAATGCAAGCGATACTCAGTAATTTGTTTCAAATAGTTGCATTTGGAGCTGGAGGTCGGGGAAGGTGGGGCAAGCTAAGTTGTGATGTATCTTCTGCTCCAGATGAGCTGTAGGATCTGTGTAGGGTTTCAGGAGCCCTCAGGCTGCTGACCAAATAAGTGTGATTGATGTCCGGTGTCTCCTGCAGCTTCTTCCTCCGCCTGTGCTCCGAGGTGCCCATCCTGGAGGACACCCTGATGCGCATCCTTGTGATCGGATTGTCGCGGGACCTGCCCCTGGGCCCTGCTGATGCCATGGAGCTCGCCGACCACTTGGTGAAGAGGGCTGCAGCTGTGCAAGCAGATGGTGAGGCTGCACAGAGTTCCCACCAGCAAGTGCTTGCTTCTGTCTCCACGTCCTCCTATTGCCACCCAGGGCTGAGACAGCTCCTACCACCTACCAAAGAGCCTTTGCATCACTTAAAGCATATTTTAGTCGTGATGGCTAAGCATTTGGCTCAAAGCCAGACATGTACTGCTGTTGCTTTCTCACTAGAAAAGCTTCTTATTTTCTCTTACTGTTTCTCTCTGTTACTAATTTTGTATCATGGAGTGTTTGGGAAATTATTGGTTGTGTGGAGAACGAAGGACTGTGAACAACCACCCAGAGTTTTGAGTCAGCGGTTTTAAATTCAATTTAGTCCTTTGTACATACTGTAAAATGAAATTGTAGACTGTGCAAAAATGGAAGGATTGGAAGTTAAATTAATTAACCAATTGTGTGCTCTTCCCAAGTCCATTATTGGGGCACTTAGAGAATAGCAGTTACAAAAGCGATCTTTACTCTTACCCCTTTTATGAATTCATTTAGCATTTGTCTAAATTCCTGCAGTGCTGGGAAATTAGTCCATTCAGCTGAGCTGTATGTGTTTGTGGCAGAATTAAGGGTGTTGTCAGAGTTTGATTCTAAAGCATCTTACATGCTCTTAGTGCTGACTGGTTAATGGCAAAGAGTAATCTTGAACTGCTCAGTGCTTGTGGAAGGATCTAGACTTTGCTATTCAGTATCCTCTCAAAGTGTTTCCAGCCTCTCATACATGATTTTAAATCCTGCACTGTTTCATGTACTGGAAGACTCAGAATTAGAGCGAGTCTGAGAACTTGCAACAAAGTTGAAATGCGTTTTTAGTTCCTTTGAGCCCCAGAAATTCTGAGCAGATTTGTTGCTTACCTGAAGGAGTGTATCCAAGTTCTGAGACAGTTATAAGTATCATATTGGATGCATTTGGGAAAAAAAGTGCCCTTAAGAATTTAAACCAGATAGCTGCTGGAAAGCTCCATATCCTTACATATTGACTTATAGGATTTTTTAAATGTTGTTGCTCTTTAAATGTTGATTTTTTTTATTTGTGTAATATCACGAGAGTAAGCTCACAATAACATAGTTGCTTGAAGTAAAATTTTTTTTATACTGTGATGCTTTTCTTGAAGGACTTTCAGGCAGGTAGACAGGTCAATAACTTGTTCAGTCTTTTCTTCTCCTCCAGATGTTGAGGTCCTGAGGGTAGAAAGAATCCAGCTGATCGATGCAGTCTTAAATCTGTGCACTTATCACCATCCAGAGAATATCCAGCTACCCCCAGGGTAAGACTTATCACACAGATAATCTTGCTGTGATCTAGCTCACTTTCACCTTGTGACTAACATTCCCAGCTCACAGATTTTAAAATGCTTTTCTCTATTAAAATTTGTAATAACAAAAATAACAAGGAAGCCTTTTCAGGGTCATGTTCAGGTGGGTATTTCTCTAGAATAATCAAGACCTGAGTCATGGAATGTACTTTGATCTGCAAGCACTGACCTTTCTGCCCTAGAAATCTTCAGATGAATCCTGCTGTCCCTCTTGAAAGGATTTTTGTGGGTGTGTAGGGGTCTCTTTGTTGGGAAAAGCACTGAACTGGCTTGACTGAATCTAAACAGTGCATTATTAAGGAGAAAAGCAGACTTGAGATGGGCTTAAGGAGCCAAATTTGACCACTTATCTCTATTGATGGCTTTTGCAGGTACCAGCCTCCAAATCTAGCTATTTCTACTCTCTACTGGAAAGCCTGGCCTCTCCTGCTTGTAGTGGCTGCATTCAATCCCGAAAACATTGGTAAGTTCTCAGGACACCAGTTCTGCTGCAAAAATTGGCCAGGGTGCTTTCTGCAGAAGTCTGATTGCTTGTGTGCAAGGCTTGTGCTGGGTTGGTGAGGTAACTGCAGTTAAATAACTGTGTATCCCCTGTGGGTGAAAAATGCATGGAGGTGGGATTTGGACCAGCATGTGGCTGGAATTGCCTTGTTTGTGCTCTGAGTGTTATGAGCTGTTCTCAAGTAAGTTTGTGTCTCCCCACCTTGGAATGTGTTAGAATATATAACGGCTCTATTTTTTTCCTGTATTCCTTATTGTTCTTGTCTGCTGCAGGTCTGGCTGCATGGGAGGAGTACCCCTCTCTCAAGATGCTCATGGAAATGGTCATGACCAAGTTAGTATGGTTAAATCTCCACATATATCAAACAGACCACTGAAAACACACATTTCTGAATTAAATTTGTGCCATGCGACTCCTTCCTTTCCAGTGGGACTTGTGTAAAATAAACTGGCATCAACACTGCAGTTGGAGTGGGAAAAGTGCCTTCCCTCGACAAAAATGTTATAAGCAAGGGAATAAAGCTGAGAAAAAGGGGGAGGGGGATGACTGCTGTGCCATGCTGAGAAGGTCTCAGTCTCCTGGCTCCACTGAGAAACTACTTGGTTTTTTCTACATTGTCTATCAGAGCCGAAGTCCTGTGTTCTTTCTGACTGTGGTTCATGAATTTTGAATAGAACAGGATAACTATTTTATTTTTTTAAACTTATTTTCTCAGTAATTATTCCTATCCTCAATGTACCTTGACGGATGAGGAGACACGCACAGAGATGATTAATCGTGAACTTCAGATCTCCCAGAGAGAAAAGCAGGAGATTCTTGCATTTGAGGGTCATCTGGCAGCTGCATCCACAAAACAAACAATTACAGAAAGCAGCAGCCTCTTGCTGTCCCAGCTGACAAGTTTGGACCCACAGTAAGTAGCCTTCTGCATTCTGATACCATCATGAAATCCTAGTTAACAACATTAGTCAGGAAACCCTGCTCCTCCACAGGGTGGTTGATGTGGGGAAGAAGAGCTCTGTGGTGTGGTAGCCCATGGGATCACAGAATCACGGCATGGTTTTGTTTGGAAGATCATCTAGTTCCAACCTACCTGCCACCTTCCTGTAGACCCCTCATGCACTATAGAAGTGACTGATCCTCATCAGCCTGTGGGTAACTTGCTGTTTCTGTGGCAGGGGCCCCCCTCGCAGACCTCCACCACATGTCCTGGAGCAGGTGAAAAGCCTGAACCAGTCTCTTCGCTTGGGCCACCTTCTGTGTCGCAGCCGCCATCCTGACTTTCTTCTCAACATCATTCAAAGACAGGTGGGCTGTGGTGGGACTGGATCCCTCGCCTCTGAAACTGGAGCAGAGTGAGGGGCAAAAGGAAGCTAAATGCGATTCAGGAGAAGGTGGTTTGCTGCTCAGGAATTAAATAATCAGTGTGCTGCATCTGTGTTCTGCTGATCTTTTTACTCTCATCCTTCACAGGCCTCATCACAGTCAATGCCATGGCTGGCAGATCTGGTTCAGTCCAGTGAGGGCTCCTTGGATGTCCTGCCCGTGCAGTGTCTTTGTGAGTTCCTGCTTCATGATGCTGCTGATGAATCAACCTCAGGTGAAGAAGAAGAGGAGGGTGAGAGTAAGGACCAGCGTGCCAAGAAACGGCAGGTGAGCAGTCTCTTGAGAATCCCTTCTGTTACCTACTTTCTGTGCATCCCAGATTTGATTTCACTGGACAGACCAACTTATCACTTCACAGAGGCAGCAGAAACAAAGGCAGCTGCTTGGACGCTTGCAGGACTTGCTGTTGGGACCCAAAGCTGATGAACAGACAACCTGTGAGGTGCTCGACTACTTCCTGCGGCGCCTGAGTTCCTCCCAGGTGGCTTCTCGGGTCCTGGCCATGAAGGTGAGCAGAATGAAAATCATTTTGACTGGGGTCTGTCTGAAGCCCAGGGCAGAGCCCTAGGTTATCTTGAGTCCAGAGCCAGTACAGTGAAATTGTTCCATGTCATCCTCCTTCAGTGATTTGTCTCAATCTCCAAACCCCATCAAATACACTTCTGCTCCCTGCTGCTCAGAAGTTATTGTTCAACAGTTAAGTTGTACTTAAGATAGAGCTGGATTTTACTAGGTTTCCTATGAAGTTCAGGTGTAGACTCAGGAGACTGTGTGTCATGTGGAGTAATTGGCAGAGGCTGTTGTCTGTGAGGAGTGTGAGTGAGTGCCTGGTGCTCTGGAGCATAGAAAAGGCAACGAGAATTGCAGGAAGCTCAGAAAGATCATGCTCAGGCTGAAGCTTCAAGCAGAGTATCTGTCAAGAAAACACATTATGTGAGCTGAAACCTGTTGTGTGCTGCATTTGGATCATTCTGTGGTGTTTGAAGCATGTTTCTGTTATATTCACTAGTATGAAACTGAATTCATTTGCAGCAGCTGTGTCTGTGTGACTTGTGCAGGGCCTGTCCTTGGTGCTGTCGGAAGGAGGAATGCGTGATGGAGAGGAGAAGGATCACCCCATGGAAGAAGACTCTGGCGATTCTGAGCTGCTGCAGGGATATCAGTGGCTGCTGAGAGACCTCCCGAGGCTGCCACTGTTTGACAGTGTGAGAGCCACGACAGCTCTGGCCTTGCAGCAGGTGGGTGGAAGCAGCTGAGGGGAGGAGGGTCAAGCTTGTTCTTTTTCTACTAGTGCTGAAACAGATCTAAACTGGATCTGGCTGTGATATTGACATGTTTATATGCTTGCAGAAGAGTTTTGCTTATGCTGGTGCTTGTTTTCTTTAAATCCTGATTTCTCATGAAAGGAATTCTCATTCTAGGCCATCCACATGGAGACAGATCCCCAGACCATCAGTGCTTACCTGGTGTACCTCTCCCAGCACGCCCCAGTGGAGGAGCAGGGACAGCACAACGACCTTGCTCTGGTGAGAGGAGGGATTGTGTGGGGGATACATGACATGTCCCAGGACAGTGGTAAGCATGGGACTTGCTGTACCACCAGGATGAGTTTTGGGGAGCATGTCACCCTAATAACTCCATGTTTTTGTCTCTCTGCATGGGTTGAAAGGCAAACCTGTGTCTTTGGTTTATATAATGAAATAGCAAACAGGGCAATAACCTCCAGTGCAGTGGCCCATCAGCTGGAATGGAGAATAAAAGAGTGGATAGTGGTTTGATGGAAATCCCATCACCTGGCAGTGTTTAATGTGTCTGGGGAGAGAATGGGAAGTCAGGAACTTTAGTGGTGGGATATGTACTCCCCTGTAGCCAAAACTAGATTTCTGGATTTATTTATTTGTGTGAGTTTTTTCCTTTTTAGAAAAACTTTTGGTGATTTTTTTAATGATATTTTTTCTTTTTTCTTCCTGAGTGCTTTTCTCATTGCTTTTAAGATTCATGTGCTGATAGCACTTCTGTTTAGATACATGGAGGAGGTTGAATGATAAGCGTCAGTAGATCTTTTTCTTCAGAAAAATGCTATGTAAATGCTTACTTTGTAATAGGGGGCATCAGAAGGCATCTGTGCTCCAGTGGGGCACTGTAAGATGTATGCAAAGCACTGGCCTTTTCCCTCCTGTGTCAGCTCTACTCTTGATCAACAAGCTGATCTCCAGAGTGCTGTGTACTGGGCCGATGATGGGAACTGGAGAACATGTTGCAATGAAACAGGGCTGTGTTTTGCAGTAAAGACCTCCTGGATGTTTTTTCCCTGCAGGATGTCGCTCGACTGATCGTGGAACGCTCCACTATCATGTCCCACCTGTTCTCCAAGCTCTCCTACAGTGCTGAGTCAGATGCAGTGCTCGTGGCTCTGCTTTCCATCTTCTCCCGCTACATCAAGCGCATGAGGCAGAGCAAGGAGGGCGAGGAGGTGTACAGCTGGGTGAGTGCCTCCTGCCTTGCCCCAGCACGTCACTGACTGGGCAGGTTAACAAAACAGAAACCCTTTATGGGTTACTCAATTTGAATAAACCAAGTCCAGCTCAAGAATTCCCTGATCTGAAAATAGTCAAATCGTGACATAGTATCAGAGCCAAGCCTTATGTGTTTGTAAAAAGCCTTTTTAACTTTTCCCCAAGTATCTTTTGTGGCCATTGTTGGAGGTATCGGGAATTATGGTCTGACTAAATTTGTCCATTCTCATGTTTTCCTTTCTCTCCCCACCTTTGCTCATCCTGTCTTTTCCTGCCTTCTTCCAGTCAGAGTCCCAGGATCAGGTGTTCCTTCGTTGGACTAGTGGGGAAACAGCCACTATGCACATCCTTGTGGTCCATGCCATGGTTATTCTCCTGACACTGGGGCCACCTCAAGGTTGGTGAAGTATGCTCATATTTTTTAGGGGGTAATGGTCAATACAGGGTGGCTTTTCTCTGTCTGCTGTCTCCTAACAGGTCAGGCTGGTGTTAATCCTTCTACTCACAGACTTGACCCTTCCAGTACATGTTTGTAGCTGTAAGATTTATCAGAATATTGCTGCAGAGAGTGAAGGATTTGCAGGCTGATGGTTTTTTTTTTTTTGCCTTCTGCAGACTGCAGGAAATTCCTAAACAATTATGTGTTCTGGTGTATTGATAGAGAAAGACAGGACGTTTTAGGTGCTTGTGAGCATGGGAAATAATTTTTTATCCACTCTTAAGCAGGGGATGGTGATTTTTACACCTTACTGGATATATGGTTCCCGGAGAAAAAGCCCCTTCCTACTGCTTTTCTGGTTGACACCTCCGAGGAGGCTCTGCTGCTCCCCGACTGGCTGAAGCTGCGGATGATCCGCTCCGAGGTGCCGCGTCTCGTGGATGCAGGTGAGCCTGTGCTGTGTTTGTTGGTGTTTCAAACGCTGCTGAAAGGAAAAGGACAGGCTTCCTTGCTCAAGTGTGCCCAGCCATCTCACTTGGATGCCTTTGGATGGAGCCATCTGTCACTGTTACTTTTAAAGTAGGAGAGTGAGTCTGAATGGATATTCCCCTTTCTGTGTATTTTAAAGGAATGGGGGACTCTGAATTGAGGTCCCATTTCTTTTACAATTCAGATGGACCTAAGCTATACAATCACCAGACAACAGGCACAGCACTGTGGAAAGCTGTTCCTAAAGGATGTAAGCTAAACCTCCGGTTGCTCTGTTCCTCGTACCACTCATCAGTGCTCTCTTTCTTCTTGGTATTCAGAGCTTTCATCCCATTTTACTAATTAAATGACAGCTGTCTATAGCCAGTGATTGAATTATTCAATAATTCCTGCCTGCAGCCATCAAGAGATAGGGTGGAAGTTATTTTTTAATACGAATGATTGCATTACTGAGGTTCTAATAAAATTAAATAGAAGATCAGATTAGCCAGTGAGTGAATTAACTGGAAGATGCAATAAGGCAGCAATGATTTGCAGAGGAAAGAAAATATAGTAGGCAGCTGTCAGACTTCTAGCTTTAGGCTCTCTGCAGCCCTATCATTAATGTGTCACTGTTGGTCCAGACAAAAGCATAAAGATCAGGTAATAAAGATGACCCTCCATGGGCAGTTCAGAGGTCTGAGGACTCAGTGTTTGTCTGTTTCAGCCCTGCAGGACCTGGAGCCGCAGCAGCTGCTTCTGTTTGTTCAGTCCTTTGGAATCCCAGTTTCCAGCATGAGCAAACTTCTGCAGTACCTGGATCAGGCAGTATCTCATGACCCACAGACACTGGAGCAGAACATCATGGACAAGAGTAAGAGCTACAGATGAGGCTGACTAGGCATTTAACTTTTCTTGAATAGTTTCCATGAGTATCTCCTGTGACTTCCTTGGAAAAATCCAAGCTAGTTCAGCAAACTTTGTGTACAGGCTGCTTTGGCAGCTTGTTGTCACTGTAGACACCTGGGGCCCCTTGGCTGTATTTCCCAAAATAGAGGAAGATTTTTTTATTGGAATGTACAGAATTAAAAGTACTTTGGAAGGTACCTTGTAAAAGAAACAAAATTTTCAAGGCATCGTGTTCACAAAGTCTGTGGGAACAGCAGATTCTCTTATCTGTGGGAGCTGTACAAACAGCCAATTCTGTCCTGCTTTACTGAAGAGGGCAAGATGATGATGTGCTCTTATTTCTTCCTTTTTGCAGACTACATGGCTCATCTTGTGGAGGTTCAACATGAGAGAGGAGCAACAGGAGGCCAGACTTTCCACTCTCTGCTTACTGCCTCCTTACCAGCCCGCCGAGGTACTGCCCAGGATAGCCTAAATATCAAAGTGATCTGAACTTCCCTCCTTTGTTGCTCTTGAGAGGAGCAGGCAGGGGCGTCTTAAAAAGCAGTAGTGTTGCAATAAACCAGCAAGCTACAGTTAGACACCAGTCCTTGCTAGAGATTTTTGCTTCTGGCAAAAAGAGAAATTCTAATATTTTTGGAGTTTATTACAGTGAGTTTTTCTGAGTCATATGGAAAAGTAAGTCTTGCTTGGAATTAAGAGAAAAACTGCTGAATTCCTCAGTAGTTAGAGACTGTAAAGCTGAAGGTGATCTGGTGTTGAGGCTCCAGATGCTATCTACCATAACAGCATTTTCCTTTCTTCCCTTTTATTCCTCTTGCAGATAGCGCTGAGACTTCAAGGTCAAAATCTAGTCCTGAAAACTCTCAAAGTCAGAGTCGGATCCGGGCCTTGAGCCAGGTCCGTGTTCTGGGCCCAGAAGATGATCTGGCAGGCATCTTTCTGCAGGTACTGCTACAACCTCCAGCTGAGTAACTGCTTCCCTGCAGCAGCTTTACAAAATCCATTTCTCTTATACTTGTATCTTGTGACTCCTTATCCTGCAGTGTTTGCGGGCAATAAATATGAAAGCCCTGGTGCAATGAGGCTGTGCCATTACAGCCTGGTGGAGTTGATACTGGCAGGAATTTTTTCTTGTGGTTGGAACGTGATGTAGCTTTTGATCATGCCTGGTACCTACTAGCATGTTGCTGTCTCTGCACCTTGTTTGTTCTGTGCATAGTGCCTTTCCTCTCAGCAGCGGATGCAGGATTTGTGAAATGCTCACAGGGCCCTGGCAGCAAAGCTGTGTGCAAACAGCATTTGTACTCTGGCTTGTCTGCTTACAGAGCTTCCCTCCATTGACTCCAGAAAGAACCTACAGGGAATTAATTGGCCAAGTTGGTTGTTGGTGTTTGGGTAGTAGTATTCCCCTGCAGTGTCAGTGTTGATAGTCATGTTGGGGTTGCAGAGATGCTGCTTATGTTCATATGCCAGGCTCTAGGATATAGAAACAGCTGTATCAGAAGATTCCCGTTCACCTGCAATCAGTATAACTGTACAAGGTGAATTGCTCCTCTGCCTCAGGTGTTCATGGTACAGCAATCCTTTCACTGTCTGTCATAAACGTTCTCCCTGTTGTATCCCCCAGCTTTTCCCACTGACCCCAGACCCGCGGTGGCAGAACTCCAGCCTGCGGCCGCTGGCCCTGGCACTGCAGCAGGCGCTGGGGCAGGAGTTGGCCCACATCCGCCAAGGGGCCGCGCCGGCCAGCGCGGCTGAGCCGGGCGGAGCCACGGCGAGCGGGGACGCGGCGAGCGGGACCACGGCGAGCGGGATCTCGATGCGGCTGCTGCAGGCTGTGGCTGCGCTGCTCAACTCTGCACACAGCGGCGCCCTGGTCATGGCCATGCACCGCCACCACTTCATCTCCTGCCCGCTCATGCGCCAGCTCTACCAGTACCACGTGAGTGGCTTTGGGAGCATTTCAGAGAGAGGGGTGAGGGAGAAACGGGAAATGTGTTTGGGAGCATTTCAGAGAGAGGGGTGAAGGAGAAATGAGAAATCTGCAGTGCATCTGCTCTGCTGTGTGCACACTTTGTAATGCTCATCTCAGGCTGCCTGGCTATGGACATTTGGATGCAGGCTGACCACATTAGCCTAGCTCTGCTGAGGTTGATTACCTGCAGAATTACCTAGCCTGGTAACGGTTTTTTTGATTTACAGCTGTAGGTCTCTGCTGGTTTTGAGATCTCTGGTCTGTGCTGTTCTGTACCATTGGACATGTCTTTCAAGCCAGAGTATTTGCAGACAGTTTGAGAGCTGAAGTCTAATTCATAGAGTTATAAAATGGTTTGGGTTGGAAGGGACCTTAAAAATCACCTAGCTCCAATTCCCGTGCCATGGGCAGGGGCACCTTTCACTAGACCGGGTTGCTCCAAGCCCATCCAACCTGGCCTTGAACACTTCCAGGGATGGGGAGTCCAGAATCTCTGGGCAACCTGTGCCAGTGCCTCACCACCCTCACTGTAAAGAATTTCTTCCCAGCGTTCCATGCCACAGGACACTGCCTTCTCCTCGCTCTTCTTCAAAGTGCTCATGCAGATGCTGCAGTGGTTGGAGAACCCCGCGGTGGAAGATGGTCCCCTGCGAGCTCAGCTGAAGGCCTTTGCTGTGCAATACTCCTCCAGGCACAGGATCAGTGATGGTACTGGCACTGGGCAGCTTATGGGACTCAGAGGTGACAAAGTGGGACAAGAAAGAGACAAACAAAACTGCACCTGGAGCAGGAAGTGTCGTGGACAGCCTTTTAGACAGGTGTCATAAGGAGTTACAAAAGTAGCACACTGTGCTGCAGAAACTCTTTGAGGCTGTGAACAAGTGCCTTAGCTCTGTGGGCTTGCAGTAGACACGTGGTAACATCTCACCAAGCACAGCAGATCTCTTAGGGAAAACTTAAAATTTCTCAGGCCAGGAATTCTATTTGAGCTGTTGTTTTGGTAGATGAGCATGCAGGAATGCCTGTGGAACAAGGTCACATCATGACTTGTAGAGTTGTTTATCATCTGCCATCTCTTGGGAGCAGGAGTCTAACCAAGAGCTTGGGCAGGGAAGTGGGTTTGTGGTTACAGAGCTTTTTCATAGCTGCGTGTCACTATAACATGCAAGAGAGCTGTCAAGGGTTGTGGCCATAAATGGCGGTAGAATGTGTATTGTATGTTTGAGTAGTTGTGCCCTGGAGCCACACGGGGATTCTGTGGGAGGGAAGTCTGATGTTGGGGCTGGCTTGTCCCTGTGATGCCAGTGCTGTGATTTCGTTACAGTTCGAGGTGGCTTCTTGCACCTCACAGAAGCTCTTTCTTTCCGTCGTGACCCTGACTTAATCAGCTCCACAGTCTGTGCCATCATTGCAACCCTGAAATCAGGAGAGAAGTGTAATGTGGAGCCAGAGCTCATCAGCAAAGGTATGGATGTCCTTCTGCTCTCCTTCTTTGTAGCAGCAGCTTGAATTTCCATCCCAGCAAGGCAGTGCCCACTGTACAGGCTGTGGGAATCTGCCTTCTCTCTGGATCAGAAAATATGAACTGATCTTGTATCACCTCCTTTCCCCCACTGTATATGGGTTTATAAACTGTGATCTGGGGCTGGGATTAAGTCTCTGAGCGAACTGTTGCTTTCCACTAACAAAAACAGAAATAGAACTACTATCCAGATAAAAATAGTTTCCCTCTTCTTCACTGAGCCTGGCTATCAGGAATAATACTTAAAACTTTCCATACCTTTCACCATATTCTGAAGTTAATGAGTGGCATCTTTCTCCCTCTGCTAGTCCTTCAAGGTCTGATTGAAACCCACTCTCCATACCTGGAGGAGCTCCTGACTGTCCTCTTCTCAGCTACTGTTGAGACCACTGCCAGGTGTCCTGCCATGAAACCAATTGCTGTGGTGTGCTCCTTGTTGCTCCAGGACAAAGAAGAAACACCAGTAAAGAAGGAGGTGGAGAGTTGCAGGTGAGCCAAGGCAATGATGGAAATTCATGGGTAGGTTTGGGTGCCTGGTGTCACCAGTGACACTGGCCTTGCTTTGTCCACAGTGCTGAATCAGCTTGGCCAGGGCCTGCCTCTGGCCTTCTCAATGACTGGCTGGAGATGTTGGACCCAGAGGTCATCAGCAGCTGCCCTGATCTACAGCAGAAGCTACTGTTCTCCTGGAACAAAGTAAGAGTTGTTGGGCAGGGGGCTTTGCTGAAATTACGTTCTGGGGTACTGACCTGCACCTGGAAACAGGGCAAGGGGTAGTTTTATGTCTTGCCACAGGTTACTGTATGAGTTCCAAAGCAGTACAGGCTTACTAGGAGGACAGTTCTGTGCAAGGCTCATATTTCTCAGTTCAGGGCTTATGTTTCCTCTTACCTTTATATTTCCTCAGCTGTGTTCTTTTAAGGACTTCAAAGTGCTTTACAGACACAACGTGGTCCCATAACAACCCAGCCAGCTGTGTTTTTGTTGGTATTTTTGCAGACAGATCTATAGCTTGCCCAAAGTGTCATGCCAAAGTTAAGGCTGAAACTGAATTTCACATCTGATGCCATGTGCTGTCAGAAAGTGCTGCCCTAAATCCTCATGCTGTCTGTGCTGTCTGCCTTCCTGGGTTGCTATCCTTCTGCAATACGTGGGACAGCCACCTTGCTACCAGGATACGTTCATTACATTTCTTCCTCTCTTGGTGCTTCCAGGCAGGGTCCCAGGTGCCCTCGTTCCGCCCCTACCTCTTGGCTCTTCTGACTCACCAGTCCAGCTGGACCACACTGCACCAGTGCATCAGGCTTCTGCTTGGCAGGAACAGGGAACAAAGGTGAGTCTTGTTTGTCAGACCTAGCCAAGGGATTGAGTTGAGCAACTCTCTCTGTCTGAGAGAATACAAGACCTGCCATATTCATGATGTGTCTGCCAGGAGATGTAAGTCAGCCAAAAATAGACTTTGTGAGAAGGATGCAGATTTCAGTCCTGCTGATTTGTGTACCTTGATACAAATATTACCTACTGTTTGATGGAAGCAGCACATAAAGATTTGGCTGTGTTCTAAACAGGAAGTGCTAATTGTGGATAATCCATCTTGCATTGCTCTTGTTGATAATCTTTATGAACACAAGGTTTGCAGGATGGCTTGGATAGCAAACTGAGGGCTGTCTCTGTGCCTGGGCAGGCTCTCATGGATCTTTCAGTTGTAATAAACTCCATTTCCAGTGTTCTCTAACCCTTTCATGACATCAGCCTCCCAGTTTTGATCTCTGCAGCAGCCCCAGCTCTTAGCTTCTATACACAACTTTCAAATACTGAAGTTCCATGTAGTAGTATTGTTATAGTTAGGGACCAGGAAATGCTAATGCCTAATAACAATACTTCTAAAACTGGTAGCATTTCAGTTTATTATTTAATTCTTAATGTCTTGCTCAAAATTGCATTAATTTCTCAGTTCAAGGTCTGTGATAGGGAGAGTAAGGTCATTGATCTGTTTATACCAACTGTTTGTGCTGATGACCAACTCTTAGCCTTGGTGCAAGGCTCTATGTAGCTCCCACACTTGCTGAATGCCATTTGTTCTGCTCTGTATCCTGTGCTGTGCTTATTGCAACAACTATTTAGTCATAATCTGGGAACAGAACCAACCCCCTTCTCGGGACTTAATAGATCCTATTTTTACATTTGCAGATGTTTCTTTCTTCACAGCACTCATCATGTTTAGTGATGCTTCCATGTGTTTGTGTGCTGCCCGAGGGTTGTGTTGACTCTAATTGCAAATCTGTCTTCTTTTGTCTTCTGGCAGGTTTGACCCAACTGCATCCTTGGATTTCCTGTGGGCCTGTATTCACATTCCTCGGATCTGGCAGGGAAGGGACCAGAGAACTCCTCAGGTATGGGTTCAGTTCTTTCAAGATCCCTATCAGGATGGAGTGAGAGGAAATGTTTTCACAGTGCCTGATTTTTTCCATGGCCAAGAGGTGGCTGGAGTGATTCAGGTGCAGTGTGCCAAGTTTGCTGCCTGTACCTCAGCTGGTTACTTAGCTGATCTGCTGTTACATATTACAGTGGCAATTTAGAGTCCAAAAAGCTGACAGGAACACATAAAGTTTGCCCACTTGGCATTTCTCCTGCAGCAATTGCCACAATATCTGGTAAAGGCACACAGCTAGAGTGGCAAGCAAGCTAAAACCCAGCATAGGATAATTGCCATTTTACAAAGAAAAGGAGGCTGTGTCTCTTCTCTACAGAATTTCTTTGGTTTGGTGACTGAATTGTGCTTTCTGACCCATCACACATGCTGAGATGGAAGTAAATGAAGAAGTAGAGGAGGAGTAAAGAGGTTTTATATGGGGCTGTGATGCTTTCAGAGCTCTAGATATGGGGCCTTTCTTAAGTCTGGTTCTAAGATGTTCCATTCCAGTCGGGAAAGGTGTGACTAGAAGGAACTAAGGATCTTGGGATTTGGTGTGGAATCATTTGGGATGTTCTCTTGCATTACAGAAGCGCCGTGAGGAATTCGTGCTCCACCTGAAGGCGTCAGAACTGATCAGCATGGTGGAGCTGATCCTGGCTGAAGCAGAGACCAGATACCAGAACACTGACGAGGCCTCCTGCACACTCATCCAGTCTCGACTGCCATTGTTGCTCAGTTGTTCTCATGGAGACCTCGAGAACATCAAAAAAGTAACAGAATATTTGACCAGCTGCATCCAGCAGTGGGGAAGTAGGTGAGGCTGCAAATGAGGAGCACTCTCTGTCTGCTGGAATTGTAGTTCTTGGGCACAGGCAGGCAGGTAATGATGAGACTTGCTAGTATGCCTTCATTAAGAATATCACATTCCAGACCCTGTAGGAAAAGTGCACACTATCCTCCCCGAGGTTTAGGGGAATAACATGTGGTTTTAAGTGACCAGGAAGCTGACTTCAAAAGTGAAATTTAAGGGCCCTTTTGCTTTTAGGACTTCAGAATGAAATTCTTGACATGCTTGCGGTTTTTTTCTTTCATTCTTTAAGGCAGTGGTTATTTTTAATTACTAATGTGGGATTTCTTGTCTACTCATCCCTTGAGTCACTGCTTGTAATACATCCTGCTTGTGACTTGCTTTCAAAGCTGAATGAAGACCAAATTGTTTCCTAACAGCTATTTTGGGGCTGTGGAAAGAACAGGAAGATGATGTTTTTGTGGCAGTGAAAGGAACTGACCTAATTCCAACCTTGCTTATGCTGATATTAGGAAAGATTCTGAGTAACTGTTGTTTTCTATTGCCTCCCAGTACAGGCTATGTCAGGGATCTGCAGGGGTTTCAGGTGTGTAGAGAACATGTTGGTTACCCTGAATAGTTGTGGTTCTGACTTCTTTTCCAGTTGGGATGGGGCTGACCCTGAGTACCACATGCAAGAGCTCTGCACTGGAGATGTAAGCAGAGCTTACATAGAGTCCTATGCCCTTTGGAACTGCGGTTTTCCAAATGGCCCTGTGATGAATCCCCATAGACTGTGGGTGGATCTCTGTAGAAGGTGAATGATTTGAGTTGTTCAAAAGAAGCAAAGACTTAAAAAACACTGGTAGAGAATAGTGATTGTGTTTTCACATGCTCTGTTTGGCACATGCAGGAAGGCTGTTACTAATCTGATGGGTCTGGGATGTTTGCTTGTTCAACTAACGTGGCTAATCTCTCCCTTTTTCCCTCAGCTCTGTGGGGAAATGCTGCCAGGACCTTCTGCTGCAGATATACCTGCAACTACCCGAGCTCCTTGTGCCTATGCCCGAGATGCTTCTCACCAGTGAAGGAGCCAGAGACAGCAGCACTTGCAAGGTAAAGTCAGAGGCATAGCAAAGCCCCTTTCCAGTTGTGTATGCAGAATGAATGCTACCTTGATGCCCATTTTAGAAAGTGAGGACTAGCAAAAGCTTCCTGGGTGACTTTCGTTTCTTTATTTTGCTTTTCTGTTACCTGTCCCTTCCTGTACTCTCCAGAGCAGAGAGTTCTGGTGTGGTTTATTTTGCAGTGTCCTTCTATAAAATAATATAAGCTCCACAAGCTTCTGTGTGCCAAAGGCTTCTGTAAGGCACAAGTGTGCAGGCATCTGATCCTGCTTTGATGTCTGTAGGGACTGTGGACTTCAGATCCCATGCCAGCTGGAACACTGCATTTACTTACAGATTCTACCTGAAAATAATTTCTGTTAACCCCCCTGTGTAGCTGGAAAGGAATTGGGAAACACTGCTGGAGAGCCAGGGGCTGGTTTGTACATTAAACTTCTTAACAGTTTGCTCATTATTTTCCTTCCAGCTTGATGCCCTGGTTCACAGATTCATTAACCTCCTTGCAGACACCAGTGACTCCAAGTCATCTGAAAGCCGCGTGTGGGATGCCAATATGGCCTGCAGGAAGTTGGCTGTGGCTCATCCCATCCTCCTCCTTAGGTACCTCTCTCTCCCTGTGTGTCCTCTCTCTCCCTGTGTGTGGCTGGGGCTTATTGAAAAGCACCCACCTTTGTCCTAGAAAGGAAACAAACCTACAGCAATCACAACAGTGGTGAGAGAATTCACCTTCATATACAGAAGTTAAGAAAAAAGGCAGCAAAGCTATATCTTTTACAATGAGTTAACACTTTGTGTCTGTCAGGAAATAATCTTGGAATTGGAGGCTAGGGAACGGAATATAGGTGGGAAATGGGGCTTGCTGAGTCTATTGATGCAGGGATCAAGATCAGAACTCTGAGAGAGGATAAGGGATTTTGCCTTCCAGGAGCTGAGGTAACATGTAACTTTCTTGAAAGATCTAGGCCTAGATTTTCTTGTTTGGTGTTTCAGGCACTTGCCAATGATTGCAGCACTGCTGCACGGCCGTGTTCACCTCAATTTCCAGGAGTTCAGGCAGCAGAACCACTTGACCTTCTTCATCCACGTCCTGGGGATCCTGGAGCTGCTCCAGCCGCAGGTCTTCCAGAATGAGCACCAGGCGGCACTCTGGGACTGTCTGCTGTCCTTCATCCGTCTGCTGCTGGTAGGAAAATCCCTGCTTCCCTCCGTGTACCAACTGCTGGCCACTAGATGGGGAAGCTCTTGTAACACAGGGCCAACCTTGGTGCTTCTCATTTGAAGGGAAAGCCTTCCTAAATGCCTAAGAACAAAAAAGTGCATTAAGTACCTTGGAGAGCTTGAAGAGGAGGCAGGATATCGAGAAACTGCTCCCTGGTACCCAGAAATACAGGATGGGGCAGTGCATTGCTGCTTTTTTTGTTAACTCACCTTCCTGATCTTTTCCCAGAACTACAGAAAATCCTCGCGGCACCTGGCTGCCTTCATCAGCAAGTTTGTGCAGTTTATCCACAAGTACATCACATGCAACGCCCAGGCAGCTGTCTCCTTCTTGCAGAAGCACTCAGATCCACTCCAGTAAGCTTCCTTATGCCTGTTACCCCATGCACAGTCAGATTACCAGGAGCTAATCAGACAGAAGACAGCAAGAGGATGTGACAGAGTAGCTGCTAATACGGCACTTTTTCACCCTTGGCTCCCTTAAGTCTCCACTGAAATGAGCAGCATATCTCTTCTTTATAGGTGAAAACTGAGCCCAGGGAAGTCACATAATGACTTTAACTCACGTAATGGCCTAAATGTTATATTGAGGTATTATAGTGGCCTGCAGCCTTTCCAGAGAGGCAGCTGGAGAGTCTTTCCCCAGAGCAGTGGCTGCAGGGTCCCACCTACAGATACGTGGGGAAAATGCATTTCAGTTCCAGTTAGAAGAATGGAAAAATCTTGTTTCTGTTTCTGAGAAGCTCTTTGTTTCAGTGTACATATCTGTGCTCATGCCCTTATTGCTACTGACAGCCAAACACTCCTCCTCTTTTTCCCAGTGACCTGTCATCAGACAACAGTGACCTAGCAATGCTGAAGTCCCTTCTGGCTGGGCTGAGTCTGCCTAGTAAGAGTGGCATCTTGGACAGGGGCTCTGATGAAGAGAAGGATGGTGAGTCTGGGTGGGAGAAGAGTTCATTCCAACTGGTGAACCTGCAGTCTGTTTTGAGAGAATAGGTGTTTTGGTGTGTATACTGTGCTTTTTCTTGTAACAGCTCAATGTGTTTAGAGTGGAGAATGGCACTTGTATGCTCAGCAGTTGGGAACCAGTATCTGGGATAGGTTAATTTGTTTTCCTGCCAGTGGTATCACTACTGGAGCAGAAAAACAGCCCTTAACAAGGGTGAGTTTCCTAGTCGTGGATTTTGCCCTTTTAATCCACACTTAAGGACTGACCTGTTGGGAGGACTCTAAGGGTACATCCATTCTTCCACTGTTTACAGCTTGCACAGCTTGCATGGGAAAACTATTCAGTATTAAAAGAGCTTGTGAAGCTTCCTCCTCAGTGTCAGCTGAGGGGGTTACAGGAGGTGCAGTGAGATTAAACAGTGAGAGAGCCAGGAATTGTATCACAGCATTGCTGGTGGCTCATGATACACCACTGCACTGCTAGGGAATACTGGCCAGTCTCCAGGCTGTCAGGAGTGCCCTGCTCTCTCTCTCTCTCCCCCAGATGAAGCAGCTGCTGGCTCTCTCCCCCTGGTCAGTGTGTCCCTCTTCACTCCCCTCACACCGGCTGAAATGGCTCCGTATATGAAGAGGCTCTCCAGAGGCCAAACAGTGGAAGGTGAGCGAGGACCTGCAGAGCTGTGCACAGACACAGGGCAAATGCAGGCATTTGTCAACTTTGTTATTTATCTGTCAGCAGCAGCCTGGTTTCCTGTTTCAGTCTTGTGTTTGGAAATCACCAGCAGTTATGATGTTGTTCCATTTTTGGATTAACTTGTCCATAACGTCCTATGATTCTGTGACAGAGGCTTCCTATGATTCTGTTATCACTTAGCTCAGCAGTACTTCAATGGCCTCTACTTTGAGGGTCTTCAAGGATCTTTAAGCATTTGGGGAGATAATGAGTAAATCAAGGAGTGCTGCAGTTCGAGCCAGGTCTGAAGTGCTGATAGGAATGAAATACCAAACTGATGAGAAGCAGGATTTGTTAGAAATCCCCAAATGGCCTTCATGGAAGAAAACCATGTTAACCTGGCATATGGGAACAATAATCTTCTGCAAAGATTCTGAAATTATTGGTGTCCTGTGTTCAAACCTAAGTTGTGACAGTTTTCCTTCCAAGATAGAATAGGACAAAAAAGTCCTGCCTGTACCCCGTTTTTAAAAGAGACACTCTGTGAAGGTCTTTAGTTACAGAAAAAGGTGTTCTGGAACTGAACCTCTCACCCCATTGCATTCCTTCCTTTGCCTGGGCAGGTTGGGATGTGTTGATCTGGCACATCCCTGTTCTCCTTTCCAAAGAACTGCCTGCCTGTATGACACTACCTCTGTGTGCAAGTGAGAAGACTTGATGGCTTGGGAGATTAGTTTTGTGGGGAAAAATAAAAGATTCTTGGCTGGATCAGTGAATTCAAGTGCTTTTCAACCTGTGTCTTCTCCCAGACATCCTGGAGGTGCTGACAGACATTGATGAAATGTCCAGACGGAGGCCAGAAATTCTTGCCTTTTTTGCTGTGAGTATTGGTGTCTCAAACTGCCACTGTAAGGAAGAGATTCTTTTCACCAGAGTCTGTTGCACAGCCAGCTTAATCACTACCCTTCTTCTGCTTTTTGGGTGGTTGTTGCAGCACCTTAGGAGAAAAGTGTCTTCAGTTAGCCCTGCTGAGGACAGACAGTATTTCCCTCCACTGCATACTGGCTCAACCATCATCTACTGTATGTCAGAGGAAGAATTAAACCTTTGTCCTTTTCCCAGGACAAGGAGAGAACAGAACAGGACAACTCTGTTGAATAAGCTGGAAACTAGGGAAAACTCAGCTGTCCCACATGAAATAAGATTACAGAAGGGTACTTTAATTCAAAACCAGGATAATCTGTCTTACAAAGAGGGATTTCTGGTGTCAGCCAGTACCTGCTGGATTTGTGTTGGGCTAGATTGGTGTGGAAGGAGAGTAATGCCAAGCTGAGGAGTTTGTGCTCCCTGAATGGCCCTGTGATCCACATTTGTCCATCTTTCAGACAAACCTACAGAAGCTGATGAGTTCATCAGAGGATTCCTGCCGGAACCTGGCCTTCAGCCTGGCTTTGCGCTCCATCCAGAACAACCCCAGGTGAGCATCACTGGAACTGAGGCTGTGCTGGCTGATCTGACTGGGCTGTACTGACACTGTCATGTTTCACTCCCAGCATTGCTGCAGATTTCCTGCCCACCTACATGTACTGCCTCGGCAGCCGAGACTTCGAGGTGGTGCAGACAGCCCTGAGGAACCTGCCTGAATACACCCTCCTTTGCCAAGGTCAGTGGAGTTCAGCCACCTTTGGGGCATGGTCGGCCTCATAAGGGTCAAAGCTGGGGTCCTGTGCTGGGAACAGCTCCCTTGAGAAGTTGCCATGGATTGCTGTTGCTTAGACCAGGCTGTCAGTACCAGTAGTAGCTTTGGGCTGAGCTTCACAAGGGGGATTTGTCATAAAGACAAGGAGGGGTTCCTTAAAGTAGATTTGCCCCCATGTGGTTTTCTCTAGGTTGTGACCTCTCATGTAATCACAAACCCACAGAGCTCTTAGAGGGGTTATTGTGCCAAGTTCTTATGGAAGGAGAGATTTCTCATGCAGCTGCAGATGATCACCCAGTGGTTGTTGGTGGATTGCTCTTGCACATGGAGTCCTTAGGTCAGTCCTCACTCTGCCTTTCCCTTTCCCAGAGCATGCAGCAGTGTTGCTGCACAGGGCCTTCCTGGTGGGCATGTACGGCCAGATCGACACCAGCTCTCAGATCTCAGAGGCCTTGAAGATTCTGCACATGGAGGCCATGATATGAACAGGTGGTTCTGGGAGTTCCAATTCCAGAAGAATTAATTTAATGGATATATCAGCTGCATTACAGCCCTATAAGAGGAACAGTATATTGCAACCCATGTGCTGGAGGATCCAAGAGGTGATATGGCAGGCCAGACTGTGCTGGAAAAAAAGAAGGTGCTGACTGAAGATCAGAAAGGGGCAAGGATCAGTCTGGCTGACTCAGATGCCATTACTGTGGGAGAAAAATCTCCTGAACATTGTGCCAAACAGGGACCACTTCCTTCATGGGGTCTTGGAGCAGTGGTTTGTTGTTTGGGGTATTTTGTCTCTCCAAGAAGGCAGAGCTGCTGGGAGGGCAGAAGGGAGTGAGTGATGGCCCTTGCACTTGAAGTGTCTGCACTCTCTGTGTTGGAGAGAACATGCAGATTTGTGCAGGGCAAGAGACCATTTTGGTTTCTGGGGGGTGGTTGTTGTTTTTTTATAATTAAAATTCTCTTTGTTTCCATTGTGCCTTTCTCTGTTCCCTTGGGCATAGCTTGACATCCCTCTCCCCCTGTTCTTCAGTCTCTTGTTACTCTAGACAAAGGACCTCTGGAAGACCTGTCTCCATGGCCAAGTGCTGATAGAGCTGTCTTGGCCTTTTACAGGATATGCAAGCTATGGAGCAGATTTGGAAGGGTCAGTGGGATATCATGGATGAGTTGGGTCAACACCAACTGCTGACAGGACTTTTAAGAGGTTCTTTGGAAAACTTTTGTTTAAAAACAAATAAAACAAACTTACTGGTACATCTACAAACATCCCAGCAGCTGGCCACTGTCACAGCGGAGGTTTTGAATAAGCAGCTGGATTTCCTCTTTGGGATCTGCCAGTCCTCCCTGTGCTTCTTCTGACCACTGCCCTCTGGTCCTTGCCTGCTGATAGGAGTGATGGTTATTTGCCAGCTGTCATTTGAGGACAGGAAATCTTCGTTTCCCCTGCTCCAGAGAAATTACTGCTTTGTGTGCTTGTTCTCCATCCTCAGTTAATTCTAATCACCAGTTTGTTCTCATGTCATTTGTCTCTATTCCTCTGGTGCTCCACTTGTTAGTAGAGAAACACTGTAGTAAAGGCAAACATCCTGCAGGGTAGTGTCAGGGACAGTTGTAGCCTCATAGGTGGCTGGGTGGGGAAATATTGTCTGTTCTTGCACATGAGGAATACCACAGCTGAGCACTTTAGCTGGTGTGTCAAAATATGAATGAATGTCCAGCTGGCTTTGCAAAGAAATGGAGAAGAAAAGGGGAAGAACTGAACTTCCCATCAACTCTAAGTAGCCTTGTCTTTAAATAGAGATAGAGCCATCAGTTATGGATGCAACATGCTCTTTTCCTCAGCAGCATCTGCTTCGCATCCGGAGCCACTACTGTGGCAATTAGCTCCATATAAATTATGTGGAGGAACAGCTGAAGGAAATCAAGTCAGTGGAATGGGTTTCCTGAGGGGCTCAGTGACAGCAGGATTAACGCCTGTCCAAGGGGAGCCAGTAATCTCACTGGGAACCCTTACCTTACTGCCTTATCACACATCATTAAGGCACTGCTCAGTTTGTCAGAGCAGAGACTCTTGGTGCTGCTGTGGGCCTAGAGTAGCTGGGAACTTGTGGGACTTCCTGGGAAAGGGATTTTAAGGACTTAGAGTCAAGGAGCAAGGAAGATGTCTCAAGACTGTTATTGTGCAAAGGCAGTGAGTCAAACACAATAGCAGTGTTTTGGTGAAGATCCTCTGCAGCTGGGGCTTTCCAGAAATTCCACTCTGGGGCTGCAACTAGAAACATTTACAGGCAAAACCAAACAATGTGGTTGGTCCCAAATTATCCTGTGTCTGTTTTGCAATGCCTGTGGTGAGTAGCCCGCTCCAAGATGCCTGGGTCACAGGAGCAGGGCATGCTTGGATGTTGGCAGAATTGCTTCATGACCCCTCAGTCCAGAACAGACAGGCTTTGCAGAGCTGTGTGGAAAGAGATGTGTCTGGGAAGGTGGAAAGAGCATCTCTTTAGTAGCGGCAGCAATCACCTTTTGGGAGATCAGGAAATGAAGTCAAATAGAGATGATGTGGGTGGAAGTTACTCTTCAGAACGGAGGCTTCTCATAGATCTCCCACTACAAAAATCATCATCTGTGATTTATTGAACTTCTTTTTCCTGTGTTGAAGGTTCCCACAATGCATTTTCTCAGCTGCCATCCTCTGCTTGGACCCAGTGGAGCTAAGCAGGTTGCCTTAGCTTGGAGCACATCATCAAAACCAGATCAGTGCAGAAAACAGGGCTGTCAGAGGGTGCCAGGCTGTGTGGAGGCAGCTGAGGGCAGGAGCCCGTCCCTGCTGTCAGGGAAGGCAGCTGTGACAGCTCTCGAATGGCTGGTGACAGTGGTACTGATGCCCTGACACTTGCCTGCCTATAATCTGTGCTCTCTAACTTCCATCTCTGCCTGGCTGAGCACCTCCTCTCCTCCCATCCTGGCTGAGCTGACAGTGTCACCCTTCACAGCTCTCCTAGGCTCCTCCTGGGGCTGGGGCCATCTTCTGTGCCTTCAAGAGCTTGTGCCTTGATCAGAAGAGGAGTGGTGAGGAGGTTTGCAGATCTTTCCTGGCCAAGCCCATGGGGCCCCATGACTCACCCAGTGTTAGGTCACTGCTCCCATTTGCCTTACAGGCAGCACATCCCAAACTGGTGCAAAATGCTTGTTTAGACACTTTTCTACCATCTCCTGTAATCAAGAGCTTTCTGAAGAGAATTGGTCTGCCAGAGCTGGTGTCTGGGGCTGGGGAATGTACTTAACAATGGCTCATGGGGAAGCTTTTTGTCTTCTCAGATACACTGGGAATCCCTTGCCAGCTGTAGGGGGAGGCATGATGGGGAAGAGAAAACTGGCCAGAGGTTTGTTTCTTATTCTGTGGCTGCACCCAGCTCAGGGCAAGGCTGGCTCTTGTCTAGCATGCACTTAATGGACCTTCACTGCTTGGCTGGGCACAAGTGGGCATCTCTAACCTGGCCATACCATGCACCTGCCAGGCCCTGTGTGGCTGGAATTGTGCCCCCTCACATGTGCCAGTGTCCTGGAGGTTTGTGGCTTTTTACACAGCTCTGGGCAAGGTTGTGCATTCCAGGAACTGTGAGGGTATCCTGGAGCAGCATGTAAATTTGGTCATGAGCAGGGCATGACTAACCAGGGAGATGCCTGCCTGTTCCTGGCTCGGTGGCTGCTGCCTCTGGGACATGCTTGGCACTGGGGAGCTGGACAAGTCCCACCACGGAGCTCAGAGGAAAATCTGCCTAACCTGCTACACCAACAGCAGAGGCACAGGGAGAGGTGTGTAGGTAGCAGCCACCAACTGGGATTTCATGACTAAAGGCTGATGTTGTGCCAGCCATGAGAAATGAGAAAGGGTAAAGAGAAGCCTCCGCTTGCAAGGAGCAGAAGGGAGAAGCCTTGTGCAAAATAAAAAAGGAGAGGAAAACTCTGTCTCCATTACCTCGTGTCTGTGAGTGGAGTCTATTCCCAGGACTGCTCCCTGGGGCCCTCCCATCCACTTCCTCCAGCCAACCTCATCTGTGACCTCCATCAGTGACAAATGCAATCCTGGCCCTGCCTGCCCTCAATTAACTTCCTTCTGGCCATACCACAGTTCAGGACAGTGTGATTCACACTTAACTCGAGGACTTGTTTGCTAAAAGCTAAAAAAGGTAAGACTTTTGTTAACTTTAGGAGTGTCAAAGCCAGCCCCATGCCAGCTAAGTAGCCTGCCTCCTATAGGGGTAGCATTTGCCTGAGGTGGACTGTCCTCTGTGTTGCCTGTCCTTGTACTTAGATAATTTGCCCCTAAAGTAGCAGAATACAGAACTTGAAATTTCCCATCATTTTAAAATCAGAAGACCTCTATAATAACATACCTGCCTGGTCTGTGTTGCTGGTGGTATTTTGGTATCAGCCTGTTTGCAGGAACACCATCTCTAACACAAGAAGATACTGGCAAAAAATGTCAAGACCCCCAGCGACAATTAAAAAATTAATTAAGCTACAGTAGCCCAGTCATTGCTGGGTAATTATTAAGCTGTAAGAAATGCTAATTGTCTTATTAGCATTAAGCAATTATGCAAATAATGGAAAACATACCATAAAAGTAATAAAATTACCTCCCTTTCTCCCCCTTTATTTTTTAAACCAATAATGATACTCAAAATCTAAAGTGATGCATATGGTTTTACTGTGAGTATCTTTGGAGAGGAGTGAGACTTCTAAGGGTGCTCAGCCCTTTTGGGGCATTCCAAAACACATCTGCCATGAGTTCTCTTGCAGAGCTTATGGTGCTACACACCAGGCCATGCCCTGGTTCTGCACCCACCAAGGCACCAACACAGGGACACAGAGTGGCCAAGCTGCTGTGCCAGGACTGAAGAGTCCCAATTTTTTGTGTCATAGATGTTCTAGGGGAGTCCCTGTTCTCTTCCCAATAAAGCACAGATGTGCTTCAGGTTTGGTCTGGGTGAAAACAAGGCAATTTGTAGTTTTTCCATCAATTCAGTGCAAAAGTGGAAAGTTCTGGCCTTTAGAGTTACTCTGTCTCAAGGATTTTATTGCTATGAAGTTCATAACCTGAGGTAAGAGCTGGCTTCTTCTCCAGGTGAGATTTCAGCTGGATTTCAGGGTTCAGAAATGAGCTGAATGATGAGGAAGTGTTTTGTGTTCCTTGAAACAAGAACAAAAACCTCACTTACCCTCACTACCAGGAAAAGGAAACTTCACTTACTTATGCCTACAATGGGTCTGGAAAACACAAAGTGCTTTTTTGCTTCAGCACGTTCACACTGTTAATCACTAACAAATTTTATTGGTTTTACAGGCTTTAAACTCTGCTTTACTGATAAGACACAGCATTTCAAGGTGCCCAAGCCAGTTCCTGCTCCAGGGTGTGTCCTGCTCCCATGGTAGTTCCTTGATAAAACTGGGGTCACTTCACCCAGTTGCATGATCCAAACAGGTTTTGGTCTGCAAAACACACCTTTGCTTTCACTTTCTGATAAAAATGGGGATGTTTGCAGCTCCTGGAGGACCTGAGAGAGTGTTCTGCCTTGGCAGTGCAAAAACTGGGGATCATCATCATCTGTTTCTCCTCCTTGGAAAACAAAGAGAGATCACCCTATGAAATAAATATCATCCCCAATCCTCTTGGAGAGCTCCTTGCAGCTCCCTGGGACTGGTGAACCACCAAGCTGCTGTTTATGCATTTCATTTTCATTTTTTTCTTTTTTCCTTTCACCTTTTCATTTTTCCTGTCACCTGGTGTGTACGATGCAGAATGTGAGCAATCTCTTATCTTGGTTGCCTGGAAATAACTTTCAGAAATCATCCTCTAGCCTCATTTCACTGCACTGGGGACAGAAAAGCCAGCAGGACATCTGGCTGGTGGGTAGGAGGGACAAAGGAAAGAGACTTCTTTCTGTTTTGATGTGATATTGTATTATACCTAGGTGACAGGACACGCTTTGTTCTGATGCGCACCAGTTTTGGTCCTTTGAGATTTTAGGATAATAAGTTTACAATTTATGAGCTGCTCAGGGAGATGTGTTGCAGAGAGATTTACCAAGTGCCTTTTCCTGTAACTTCACGTTTCTCTTTCATCTCCTTGGAAGAATGGGAGAAGTGGAAATTCTTGTTCAGACTTGAATTTCATAACAACTTTTTTTCTGCTACTTTTGCGGGTCAAACTTGTCAGACTCTGAGGGGAGGCAGGTATCATGTGGAAGCATTTCAGTGTGAGTAGCTGCGAAATTGTTGGGGCTTTCTTTTCACTGTTTGGGGCCTTTCCATCTCTATGGAGTCAGCCTGGCTGCCTTGTGGGAAGAGAAAGCTGATGAGGCATGTTACTGATGAGATGAATGCTTTTTCCTTCTTGTTTTAAATCCCTCCGTTTAATTCAAGCCATTGGCACGGGGATGTATGAGAGCTCTTGGCTATGACACACACTTCCTATTGTTGGGAGTGAACAGCCCTGCACACAGCCCGGGGCAAAATTATGAATTTGATCAGCTGATTTCTCACAATAGTTAAAATATATTATTTTTTTTCTACGATGTTATGCTCTCTTCTGAGAAAAAAGAAATGCATCACTTGATTCTCAGCTTCATGAGGCCCCACATTTCTTGATACAAGGAATCAGCCCTTCCTCCCCTCAAGTCTTCAAGCTGACAAATGTTGGGTGAGGTTTTTGGGCTTTAGGGTGGCCTAGACAGATGTTCAAGTTTTTTCTCTACTAATAGTAAAATCCATTGGTTGCTGCATATGGGAACCAGAATAAATTTAAGAGGTGATGGCAGAGTAATCCCCACTAGTCATAGTCATGGTAACTGTCAGGAAGCATTCAGCATTTCTCCAGTGCTGTCTGGTATCTAAGAAGAGAACTGAGGAAGAGAAAGAAGAGTGTCGAAAAATAGAGAAGAATAAATCAGTCCATGTCTGTGGATTGCTGCTCCAACAAGCTTCCAAATACACCTTGGGAAGGGAGCTAGGGGGCAGGCACTGTGCTGCAGGACACACTTTGCTCCATGAGCCAGCTGTGCCTCACAGGTGGGAAACCTCACCCAGCCGCTCTGGGAAAAGCTCAGTGAGCTGGGGCAGGGTCTGCAAAACAGGATAAGGACCTATAAGGCTCCCTCGAAGGAAAAGATGTAGAAAGGAGACATACAATCCAGAGTAAGGATTTGCAAGCATCATCCCCTGAGGAACATCATGGGAGAACAGCAGCTGTGGGTAATAGGCAGCTCTGCTCCCTTCCTGCCCTGTTCCTCTCTCGGTATGTGTTAGTTTACCTGCTGGTGCATTAAAGGCTCATCATAGCTGCACACTCCCACAGAGCTCTCCTTAATCACCAGCTAACACTGCACAAGTCTCTGCTGCCTGTACTCTGGAAAGCCATTATTGGGCCAGCAGTAATACCTTTGCTGTATTAGCAAACTCCTTCAGCAATGTCATTTTAATCACCTTAGTGGATAACGTGGACCTGATTCTTCTGGTGAACCAAGGGCTGTACCTCCAGACTAACCCTCTCTTGGGATGCACAGCTTGCAGCCAGCAACTAATATTTTCTTCTTCAGTGTCTGCAAGCCTGGATTTTTGGTATGAGCATCCCGGTGAAAAACAGGGCACAGTGCAGGGAGGGACAAGATGAAACGTGGTGGCCTGTGATACACAGGAAATCCCAGCTGCTCTGAGCCCAGCCTGGCTCTCCACTCCCTGTGTCTGTGTCCCCTGCCACCCAGCCCCAGCTGCCCCTTCCCAAAGCACGAGGTAATGAGAAGGGACTAACTGCATTGACTCATTATCTGGGTTTGTTGGAAGACAGATTGTCATGTTAAACAAATATACTTTAAAAAAAGTTAAGTCTCATTCCCTGGACCGTGCCCCATCTGGGCCATTAAATCTGAAAGGGGTAAGTACAGCTGTGTCAAAGCTGCACTCAGGAGCTGATTTTCACTGTTTGTATGACTGGCAACTGGCAACCACTCCATTTCCAAACCTCATTTCCTTCTCCTCGTTTCCCAGTGCTGCACTGTGTCGATTGGAAGCACGGCAGGGGATGCACCCTGCTAAACAGGAACTCCACAGACACATTTCCTAAACCCAGCGCTTCCTCTTTATTTCTCACCAAGCCCTAAGGTACCTGAGGATGGGAAGGGCTGCTCATTGTTAGCCAGGGTTTTTGTAAATTATACAATTTTATCAAAGGTGTTGTAGAAATGTGGGACAGCTAATCATTCAGGGCTCCAGCAAGTGTCTTTTTTGAGGGAAGTGAGGAATAAAAATCCAACTTTGAGTTAATCCATCATTTCTTTTGATCAGTCCCTTGGTAGTCTGATTAATTTTGAGTGCAGATGTTTCTGCTTTCCATCACAGAATACACCCAGGACCTGGGAACAGTCTCACAGTGCCGTATTTCCTCCTCACCACACTACTCTTGTTACAGTTATGCAGCAACATATGCTAAGGCCTTATTACAAGGGATTCCTATAAATGGCATAAAGGATTAATAATGTATTTATAACACAACTTTGTTTTAGTATAAAGTGATCTATAAATTTGTAATAAATGTTTTATAATGTTTTTGTAGCCTGTTATAAATGATAAATGGGAGACTATAGATGCCACATCAAATATTCATGCTGTATTGTGTGCATTATTATGCCATTACTGTTCAGGAAACCATTAATAATAAAGTGAATGGAGATGTAAAAGTTGCTGACATGCCCAGCAAGCCATTTATAATGAAATGTATAATCCTTACCATAAAGTAAATACATTGGCCAGTGATTGTTGATGAAATGGAAACACTCTGAATTATTTGTGAGGTATTTATATATTAATGTATATTATCCATATCATGTCACAGAAATGCCGTTAATATATTATATGTATTATTGATTATTTTAACCTAATTTATAGGCAGCTGTTTAAGTGTTACCTTGTCTCTTCTCATGTTTTGCCAGCTGCATGAGGTCTGGTGAGTTATTTTATGGGATGCATGTGCTGCGGGGCAGCTGTTGCGAGCTGGCCATGGCAGCGCCGGAGGGAGCCCAGCGGGGCAGGGACGGGGAGGAACTCTCGGTCTTTTCCAGCCCGAACGATTCCATGGTTTCATGACACTGGTGCGCTGCCCCAGCAGGGACAGACCCCTGCTCCCGGCTGGGCTCCCTCCCTCGCCGCAACGAGACCTCTGGGCCGGTTCTGGGCAGGTTCTGGGCAGAGCTTCGTCCTCCCTCCTCCCCGTTCCCTGCCCGGCTCTCTCTCGCTCAGAGGGGCTTTGGCGGCTCCAGCCCCTCTCACACTTTGTGTTATTTGGTGATGCTGGGGATGTATCCGCAGACCCAGCTCGGGATTATCCAGCCGACAGTTACGTTTAGGTGATTTACGGTGCTTTTTAACTTTCTCTCCTCCAAACGGTCAGAAGACATCCCTCCCAGTGTGAAATATGATCCACGCCTCCCCTGGTGGCCGCCCCTTCGGGCAGGACATTTTGACATTTTTGTGTGGGAGCGGAGGAAATTCTCCTCGCCCTCGGTAGCAGCGGGCCGCGGGGTGCCGGGGGTGCCGCTGCCCGCTCCCTGAGGCGAGGCGGTGCCGCAGCCGCGCCTTCTCCGCCTCTCTCCCGCCCCTCGCCCGCCTCTTTCCCCGCCTACGCTGCCGGTCCGGCCGCCACCCGCCGGCTGCTCGGCCCGGGCTGGGCTCGGCTCGGCGCGGAGGGTCCCCGGCCCTGCCCGGCCCTGCCCGGCCCCGCGGCTCGGCTCCCACCGGCTCCCCGCGGGCCATGGCGGCCATCCAGAACCTGCAGCTGTGGTGCCGGCAGCAGTGCGAAGGCTACCGCGATGTCAGCATCACCAACATGACCACCTCGTTCCGCGACGGCCTCGCCTTCTGCGCCATCCTGCATCGACACCGCCCCGACCTCATGTGAGTACCGTGCCGGGCATCGAGGGCCGCGGCGGGGCTGCGGGCTCGGCGGGGCTGGGACCCCCCGATCAGGGTCCGGGACCCTCGCTGGGCTGTGGCCATCCCGCTGTCCATGGAGTTATGGATGAGCTGTGGCCATCCTACCGTCCATCGAGCTATGGATGAGCTGTGGCCATCCAGCCGTCCATTGAGATGTGGATGAGCTGTGGCCATCCTGCTGTCCATCGAGCTATGGATGAGCTGTGGCCATCCCACCATCCATCGAGCTATGGATGAGCTGTGGCCATCCTGCTGTCCATCAAGGTGCAGACCCCAGGTTCTCCATCCACTCAAGAACCCTCTCCAGGCTGTGGCCACCTCACCATCCATCAAGATGTGGACCCTGGTCTTCCACCTTCCCCTGGCTCTTGCCTTCACTGTGGGCACATCACCAGCAGCATTCTGCTCACACCCACGCTGAGAATCTCCAAGAGGAAAGCTCTGCTCTCACAGCCTACGTGCTGGTTTTTTCCATACATTTTTCCTTTTTCTTCCCTCAGTAGCTGGATTATAAATGCTCTAAATGCGTCCTTTCCATTGCAAAACAAGTTCAGGCACCGATCTTTGGGGCAGCATTTCCTTCTTTGCTGTTGTATTTGCTCTGGCTGGGCTCTACTTGCTCAGCCCAACAGCAGTGCAGTGCTCACAAGTCGTGAGGCAAGGGCTATTTAAACAAAATGCAGTAAAAGGGCAGGGCCCACAGCCATTGGATTCCTGCACATCCTTGTTTTTCCCATCTAGAGCTCTGTCTGTGGGAGGTTGAGTCCTTTCCACGCCTTGCTGGTGCCATTGCTGGTGCCCTGTGGGTTTGAACTTGCCCTGCCCAAATGTTAACATCTTGGAAGGTGAATGGCCAAGGGGACTCATAGATTCTGCTTCATAGTTGGGGTTTTTTGAGTTTGACTTATTTTTCTTCTGGACTCTTTGAGATGGGGGGATTGAGCTGGAAGATGAAGGGAAAGGAGCACTGGAAAGAGTGCCCAGGAGTATTGATTTAAGCATTAGGTTTCTCCTGGTCAGATGTGCCCAGCTGGGTGAGGAACAGGTTGGGTGGTCTGTACTGCAGTTTTCCTCCTGTCCTATATATTCTCCCTTTTTCTTCATGCTCCCAGGACAGCCTGCCACATGGGTTTGTGTGCAGATATCCCTCTTGCAGGTGTCTTGCTTCTAGTTGAACCCAAGAGAAGGTCTCTCCTTTTCTCTCTTCTGTTGTCTTGAAACTTGACAGAAACTGAAGCAGGCTTGTGCAGCAGGAGGTTAGTTCCTGCAGGAGGTTAGTTCAGGAACTCCAGGCACACTTTGTTGTCCCAGTGCTTGGGCAGTCACTGTTGTGTTGCTGTGTATGACTTCCTGACATGTTGTCATGTCCATGTGACTCCAGATATTTCCTTTCCTTCCTTTGATTCACAGTCCCAAAAATACAAAACACCGGGGCAGAAAGGTTGAGGTGTTCTTGTGGAGGGGCTGTGACTGCTTCCTGCAGCTGGCCCATTCAGACCATGGCTGTTCACAGGGGCTCAGCGATGTGAGAGCTGGAATAATCCTGTTGCCCAGTTTAGTGAGTTGTTTATAATTTTTGAACTGTGCAAAAAGGGTTGTGGATAGACATCTCTTCAATAATTTTTTCTATGCTGAAGACAGAAGATGTTCCTTGAGACATCTCTCTGTTCCCATTCTTTTTTTTTTTTATGGGGGACATTCCTCCTGACTTTGTCTGGGACATCACAGAAGCTCTTTCTGACTCGGACCAGTTCAGCAAGGGCTGCCTGAAGGTTAAAGTAAGAGAAGCCTTTATTTGTGACCTCCTTCATCAGTGTCAGTGCTGTAATACAGGAAAGCACCACGTGTATCATTGGCTGGGCAAAGTCCTGCTGGAAGGAAGTGGTCCTTTCAGGTGGTTGGTGGCCAGGGTTGCCAAGTGCCATGTGTCAGATCCTGGGGCAGAATACTTGTGCAGATTCTCCACGTATCCCTAAAAGCTTCTATGGGTGTTCTTGGTGCAGGGTACAACGGTGGAGAAGTGCAGCTGGGTGCACGTGTGACTGTGACTTCTGCTTCCCAGGGGTCCGTCCTGGACTCCTGTCCTTCCTTCTACCAAAAATCCTAGTTAAAGATTAAAAACATCAGACTGAAAGTAAAACTAAAGGAGGGATATTTGGTGTTTGGAGTGCTTGGTGTGTTTGCAGCAGCTCTGCTGCACAGATCACTTGCAGAACGTGATTCAGTCACAGCATCGGTTTTGCAACAGTGTGTTTTCTGTCTTGGTTTACACAACTGGCATTCTTGGGCTGAGTGCAGGGGATTTCTCCTGCAGGAGCCTGACAAATTACCAGGAAAACTTCAAGCTCAAAACATGGACATAAACATGGGCCTCTCTTGTGATGTATGTAGCCCAGAAGACGGGCTGGTGTGAGTTTCTCCTTCCTTCCTGTTTTCTTGCTGGAAAACATATGGAAAATATGATAACTTCACAAACTTAGCTGATGTTGGCTTGTGTGTTACCAGTGAACAGGGCAAGCTGTGTAAAATTAGAAATGCATTTCCCACTCACTTCCCACTCATGCAAGGATGCTCAGAGGGAGTGGAGGTCCATGCTGAATTACCATGGAAATACACTTTTTTTTTTGTCCCAGATGAAGCGTGCTTTAGAGTCAGCTGGGCACACACACTGTGTCAGGCAGGCTCCAACCCGTTTTCTGGGATGCTTGTTGAGCCTGGGGATTTCTCTTGTCAGAGGAACATGAAGCCTCATGGCAGCGTGGTAGGAGGTTGAGGTCAGCAGCTGCCACATGTGGTGGTGAAGGTTGTGCAAGCTTCAGCCACGATTTTAGTGGCCTTGTCCTGATACATGAGTTGGAAGAGGCAGGGGAGCTGTGCACGCTCACTCAGATATTAATACCAGATGTCAAGGAAAGGTTTTGATTAAGATCCTTCTCTTCATCCAGGATCTTGCTCTTTCCCAGACTGCAAGCTGGTGTTCTGGGAATGGGCTGGTGGTGAAATCCCCCTTGGCAGCTGAGCAGCAGCAGTGCTCTTTGCTCCAGCAGCATTTCCAGGTCACTGTCAGCTCAGCAGGGCAGGATGAGGTCATGCTGGCCCTGCTGGGGATGGGTTCTGCAGACTCTCAGCAGAAGGTTGGGGTGAAGCAGAGCCGCCTGCTTGGCCTGGTGGGTTTGTGGTTTGTGTGACAGAGGGAGGATGGCTTGGACTTCATTTCGGCAGCATTCTGTCACTTGCCAGCCAGAGCATGGCAGTGTGGAGCAGGCATTCCTGAGAGGAGGATGAGCACATGGGGGACATCTCCCACCTGGAATTCCCAGCCTTGTCCCACTCCTCCAGCTTTGCATCTCCAGAAAGAGCACAGCTGAAAGGTCCTGTTCCCAGCAGAGCATGCTGGATTCGAGCCCCCTGTTCAAGGACTGTGAGCTGGCAAAGGGTGCCTCACTCTTTGACAGTGATCCTTTTGACTGTGGGAAGATAGTTTGGATAGTGCAGAAGGTAATTTTCGAATGATTAACTGTACTGATTACCAAGAAGTGGAAGCAGCCTTGCCTGCCCAATGAGGATGGGCGTTACAAAAGAGTGGGCTAGCTGGTAGAGTTATAGGTGCAGCTGAAGATGGAGCTGAAGTTTGAGACCCAGTGTGCTGCAGTTTGGGATGGAGTCTGCTGGCTGTGCTGTGAGGTGGTAAGGGACACGTGGTAATGCAAGGGACAGACAAGGTAAGAAGATGATGTGTGAGGGACAGTCAGGGTAAGGTGGCTGGGAAAGGGACAGGTTCGGGTTTAGCCAGTCATGCAGAAGGAAGAAGGGAACTTGCCGAGAGGAGTCAGAGCTGTGTGGAGCTGCTTGTAAGAAAAGGAGGCAGTACTGTGTGAAGCAGCTAATGAGGAAAGGAGTCAGTGCTGTGTGGAGAAACGTATTTTGATTTAGTGTTTAGATTAGCCAGCTCTTGTGCAGGAGAGGAATATGCAGGTTTGACATAGTCCTTTGCAGACAAATACTGAAGGGTGTTATCAGTTTTGTTGCTTACTTCTCACAACAACAAACCCTAGAGAAACTTTCCTAGGAGCGGCTTCGACCTCAGACTCTGTCTCTGAAACAGCCTCGGACTGAGCGTCACTCTCCTGTTCTTCAGCTTCAGTCTCCCGCTCCGGTTCCTCCTCTGCTTCCCACTCAGCTCTCCAGTCTTTTAAAATTTCGTAAAGCTGTCTCCATGTAGCTGCCAGATCTGCAGCGGACTTGTCCCCTTTCGATATTACATCTCATAATTTTTTCCCGATGTCTTTCCACGCTCTGACACTAAAAGCGGAGCTCGTGTTAGTTTTAAAGTCGTGCGACCTAGCCCATAAGGCTGGGAGGAGGGCACAGTGGCTGGTTTCAATGCCTCTTTTTTCCAATAAGGCTTTCCATGTCGACAAAACAATGCTTTCTTCACATGATATTTGACTGCACATCTTACTGTCTGTAGAGAAAATAACACAAAAATGCCAAAAAGCAGAAACTTTTTTTAGTGCCATTGAGTCTCTGGGAATTTTTTTCTTTCAGTCTGCTTCAAGGTCAAGTTTCCAATCAAGTTAGTGCTTGCAGCAGCAGGGATTCCTCCTGTGGAAGCACATGTGCTTGCAGAGGACTGTGGCATGTTTGTGAGTGCTGGGTCTGTGCAGCTGGAGCAAGGGGTGGTCACGGAGGTTTGTGGGCATAAGAAATGTTCAGCCACTTATTTGCTAAGGGAAGGGGGATTTTTTCAGAGCTAAAAACTCCTCCTCTATTTCTGTGCTAGTGAACTTCACTCTGATTTGTTTCCAACACTGGAGGCCTCTCTTGGGTCACATTTATATTTTTCACATTTTCCAATTAATTCAGTTGCCTGTGTTTTCTCAGTGGAGAACTCCTACTTCTCTGTTTGTATTACTGTTGCTGTCTTAGGATTACATTGGTCCAGAGAGCTTTGTTATTCCAAGATAGGATTCATCAGCAAGATGAATTTCCAAAAGAGATATTAGATGTAAGCAGTTCACCTAACTATCCAGGGAAAGAATGATGCTGAGAGGAGACTCTTGAAATGGCCAAATAACCTGGTTGTTTGCACTTTCTTTTGAGGAATAGAAGGGGATTTGAGATATTCACCATCAAAAGGTTGGTTTTAGGTCTCTGCTGCATGCCAGGGAGTGCACACGCCACCACAGCAAACAGCCCTGAGTGTGGCTGAAGGCCACTGATGGACAATAAAAGTAATTCCAGTGTCTTACATGTCAGAATGACCAAGGAAACAGGAGCTCCTCTTTGTTCTTGCAGTGTTTTGCTGCATTTCCATGCTACAGAGACTATTTGGGAGCAGAACTGGGAATGAGGCAAAGAGCTGAAGTCACCTCCTTCAGCTGGGTCTTAAAAAAGCCAATTTTCTGGCCTGACTTAACCCAAGGATGGTTGTATCTATTGTTTCACGGAGGCTTTTTTGGCGCATGATTATTTTTGTTGCTCTTTTGTCTCAGGGAAGGGAAATCTTTGGGCAGGAGCACTGCTTGAAGAAAAACCTCTGCCATTCCGTTTGATTTTGCACAGGAAAGAGTCTGTGGTTTAGAGGTGGGATGTGCCTTGTCTTTATGAACTCTTTGGGGGAGTTTAACCTCAGAGTCTTATCTGTCATTCTTTCTCTCCTTATCCCACATAGCAATACCAGATGTGAGAAGCAGGGAGGAGGCATGGACTGTGGCATGATGAGCAAGCCTGTTTAAGGTGCCTCTCTTATTTATGATGTAATGCTCCACTTTCTGTGCTGAGTAGATAAAGGACCTGGCTTGCTCCTTACTGTTACAAGCAGTGGAAAAAGTTCCCCTGCTGCGATACAGATCATATGTTTCTCTCATGAATAGGTTGCTGTGTGCCAGCTTTGCTCTGGCTCTCAGGGTTACCCTGGCACCTCCCAGAGGGGGAGGAATGGGTTAAGAAGGTGAGTCCACACTGGGTATAAAGGTGCTACATACAAGAAATGCAGAGCTGGTGCTGTTTTCTGTTTATCAGTGAGAATTCCCTCTCAGGTGTCAGGCTCTTGCTCAGCTCTGTGCCAGCAGACACAAGGATTGTAAGGTGAAACAGGGTTATCAGAGAGGAATTGACCCTGCCAGCTTGCCTGGGCAGGAGGAAGGAGTGTTGGAGAGCAGGGCTGCCAGCCAACAGCCAGTTTTGTATTCCCTGTTTAGCAAGTGCCAGTCAGTTTAAAACAAAGCTGATGATGGCTGTTCCTAAGCAAGGGACACCCTCTGCTATGGGTGAGGGAGCATGCTGTGTTGTGGTTCTACTTCCAGTAGCACAAGCTCTCTCCTTTGCTTTCAGCCCTATCCCAGCACATCCCAGGTTCTGAGTTCCCAGCACAGTGCAGAGAGAGTGGCATCTGGGTTGGACCAGGGACAGGGAAAGCAAATCTGGGGAGAAGTGAAGAGGGAAGTGATGTGTGGGGACAGCAGAAAGGAGCTGTTGACTTTGGCTTGGATTTGTGAACAGTAATTGTCACTTCCTTTTCAGTTACTGATTATGAGCACAAATCAAAAGTTACAGCCCTAGGGAAAGCAGAGTAAGATTTCTACTGGCAACTTTGGTGTTAATCAGATGCAGTATGGTGGGGGTAGAGGTTTTCCCAGGCAGATCTCTGGTGCTGGTTTTGTGGAGTTCTGCCAGAAGAAAAGATTTTTGAAGCCCAAACTCATGTGCTGTTGGCCCCAGGAGCTTCTGAGATCAGAGGATATGGGTGTGTTGGAGAAGCATGTGATACGTGCAGTGTGTGAGGGATCCATGAGAGACCTCCTTGGAGCTGAGCTCTCTTTGTGTGGAGACAACTTTCAAGACAGGAGAAGAACGTGGATGTGACTGGAAAGTATTTATGGGGAGAGACTATTAATACCTGGCCATCAGGTATTGGTGTGTCTTTTTGAGGTGGGAGAGAAGCAAGGTTTTTCTGGATGCCAAAAATCCACCCCATGAATTAGAGGTTGCTCCTGACTGTAAGAACCCCTCAGTCTACCTGGGATGTTTTTGCACTATCATGTCCTGTCCACAGGCAGCTGTGGGAGTCAGCCTTGCAAAGGCAGATGTGCCAAAATTGTCCTGTGCTGTCTGTGGGCAGATGCTGTGCCTGCTGCACATCTCTGTCCTGGGTACAGCAGGTCTGTGACCCTCAGGTGGGATCTGCCACGCTGCCCTCTCTGGAGCAGTCCAAGGGTGGGATGGGGTGCTCTGTCTCTTTAGCCAGTGAGGCTCTGAGATGTTTGAGCACTGGAAGTGGAGCAGCTCACTCTACATCACCAACCTGAGACTTTTCTCTTTCTGTATTTTAGAAACTTCGACTCCCTCAGAAAAGAAAATGTGTACGAGAACAACAAGTTGGTAAGTGAATTTTAGTATTTACTTTTGATCTAATTCGTGACCTGGCACTTTGCTCATGTGATTTAGCAACAGAAACTCTGCAGACACAGTGTACCCATTGTGCTGTGTTCCAATCCTTTGCCTTTTTCTGCACCTTCCAACCTTCTCCTTTCAACAGCAATGTTCAGCCAGGCTGGCTGCTTGTGAGCACCTTCAGACTGTTCATACTTCTTAGCTGGCTATGTAGTGATGCCTGTTTCCAGTGTATCCTGTGGCAGCAGGAGCTTAGGCAGAGGTGCTAGAGCTCAAAACATGGACATGTTGAGTATGTGATGCTCCTGAGGGATGGAGCAGGAGCTGAGAAGTAGCTGGTGTGAGAAGGGAAGCACAGGGAGTGTCCTCCTACTTCTGTTCCTTCCTGGTGCAGGGAATCAAGGTGGATACATCCTAAAACCTAAATGCTGCCTGGACACTTCACTCCAGCCTGGTATTGGAGTTTCTCATGTTCTTTCCACAAAGAAAATAGAAGTTAGGCAGGCCAACCCCCTCCCACACTAGATTCTAGCACAGTCTCAGTGATCCAAGGAAGGATTTTCCTCTCCTTCTCTCCATTGCAAAAGGAGAGGCAGCGAATTATAACACTTCTCTTCCCTTGGCATTTCTCCACAGAGTTTCATGTCTGCTTGGCAGGAGTTTGGGATATGAACGAACCATGGCAGCTTACCCTTGTCAGGGCTGGAGCAGTGACACGCTCTTAGGCAGTGAGCTGACTGAAGTGCTTCTTGCCTCTGGAAGAGCTAAACTTGTCCCCCTATGGCTTCTGCCCCCCTTCATCCCTGGCCATGCCCACAGCTCCCATCGCAGTCCCTGGGCTGCAGCCTGTGAGCAGTTTGTGACACTCGGGGGTTCAGCCATGTGTGTCCCTCTCCTCAAGGGGAGAGCCAGACCATGCATTTTGCCCTGGAGGTTTGGAATTTGGCAGGAGTCGGGGCCTCTTTGCTATGCAAGCGGATCTTGGCTGAAGTGCTGAGGATCCCTGAGTGTTGCTCCTTGTCCAGCTGGGCTGATGGTGTCTGCTTGTGTCTGGGAAATGAGCTCTGCGAGCTGCCTCTGCTGCTTTTATTAATGAAAAGCTTCTTTGTGTTTCTCATAAAGAGTTGCTCCCCTCCTTTGTTGCAGTCTGTGTGTCCCCTCCTCCCCCTTTCTTAGTTTCTTTTATGTCCTTTGTTTTGCTGTCTCTTCCTTTCTCCACCTGCTGCGGGATGAGTTGTCTGTGGTGTCCTTTCATTGCTGGTGTCCTTGGCTGTGCTGTCCATGGGATTGACCCTCCACCTCCCTGTGCTCCTGGGCTGGCTGCCCCTTGGGCTGCTCTCCATTCTAGCTCCTACACTTCTTTGCTCTGGCTGTCCTTGGGATATGAGTGGGCCTGATTTCTCCCAGCATTATTCCTCTGCTATTGTCCAGACCCATCTTGATGCCTTACTTGTCAGAGGCATTTTTTTAAAGGGCTGTACTGTGCATGCAAAACAGCCTTGTTTGAACTGCAATTTGTCATATAAGGTCTTCCATCAAGGAAGAACATGTCACTTCTCAAGTGCCACAAGATCAACCACAAACTCTAGAAAAGTTTGAGTTGGTGGCATTTTTTTGCTAGAGATTTCAAAAATCTATAAAGAGGAGTAAAGCTTCTAGAGGCTTTGCAGTCAGTGCTGGTGGATGGTGGTGTGGTGTAGCAGGCAGAGCCTGTACCAGGCCAGCTCAGGTGGCCTCGATCATATCTCTTTCCCATTTTTCATGGACATGGCAGCCAGTGGCACTTTCTTCCCTTGGAATGCACTTGGAGTTACAGTGATGAAAAACATGATGCAAAAACAACATGTTGGTCCTTTAAAGGCCAGCCTGGGCAGAGGAGAAGGGCAGCTGAGTCCTGTTAGTGGTCTCCAGGCAAGAGCAGTTCCCAGGAACATGAGGATGCTGCAGGCACAGGAGATACCATGTCCCAATGCTACTCTCTGCATTGCTCACCTGCCTCTGGCCAAACCAGGCCAGAGCATCCTCCCCTTCGTGGTCCAGGCATCCCCTCATGTGTAGTGTCCCCATTGCCCTGGTGTCACCTGTGGCCCATTGTGGCAGGAGGTGGCATGATCTGTGTTCCCACTAAACCTTACACCAGGAATGTCCAGCAGGAAAACTCGACTGGTCTGACCAGTTGTGCAGCCAGTGCAGCGGGGAACACTCCAAAAAATGTATTAAGTACCAGTTTACAAGACAGGAAAGTGCCAGGCTGGGCTGGCAGCTGGGATGACTCAGCCGGTGGTAACTGGCTGAAAGTATTTTTAATGTCAGCTCTGTTACATTTTTACTGGGATAGCCAATGGAAAAAAATGGTAATTATCTTGCTGAAAAATAGTGGCTGTTTGTTTCTTCTAAGTAGGAATGGTTGGCTTGTACACCAACACTGTGTGTGTCCGTGCCAGAGGTCAGATGCAGAGGGGTTTAATGTATTCAAGTTTTTTTTTTTAACCCTTTCATTGTGGAATTTAGCAGTAGCCTTCCTTGTGCCTCTGGTCCTGCAAGTGCTGTTTTCCTTTGCTGTACTGGCATTTCAACAGGCTCCAAAGGAGGGTGAAAACTGGGTTTTTTCCCATAAGTTGGGAAGGAACAAGGCTGGAGAAGGTCCTTAGTAAAAGCCTTAAACTGAACTGAGCAAGGGTGAAGTTTGGATGTTGAAATTTTTTTTTGTATTCTATTAAAGGCTTTTGTTCAGAGGCAAGAGAAAATAGCTTTTGTCTCCTTTACCTACAGTTTCAAAGCAGAGGACACCACAAAGAGGACTATCTACCCCAAATACATGTTAGGCAGTGTGGAAACAGTTAAACTGGAAGGGAGCTATGTATCAGGAATTCTTCTGCATTACACCTCTTTTCCCCCTTTCTGGTCTGGGAGAGTAGGATCCCTCCTGCAGCCCAAGATTTCCCATTTTCAGATGGAGAAGAGCAGGCAGTAGGAGGCAGGAAGCTTTCACATTTGCTCAGCACTCAGATATGAAAGCTGCCTGCAAGCACCTACCAGCCCACCGTTAATTGGGGAGTGCTCCAGGTTGGGCTGGGAGCCTGGAAACAGCTCTGCCAGCCTGGACTGACACATCCCCTTCTGCCAGGCCTGGCTCTCTGCAGCTGTGCACTCACACACACAGGCAGGCTGGAGGGAGAGCAAGGGAAGCCCAGGTGAGTTACTGTGCACTGAGCTCTGGCCAGCTTGCCAGGCCAGATTGCTGGCTCCTTGCCTGGATTTCTCAAGGCAGTGGCTGGAAGCCATGACTGCATTGGTTCCTATGATGTAGGAGTTAAACTGGTGCAGCTGTTCCCCAGTAGAGTTATTATTTGAATAAGGCTGTTTGCAATGCACTTTCTTACTTATGATGAGGAGCAACTCTGCTGCCTGGTGTGGACAAGACTCCTTTATTTTTATTTCTTTTTTCCCCTTCTCCAGGCATTTCGAGTGGCAGAGGAGGAGCTGGGGATCCCAGCCTTGCTGGATGCAGAGGATATGGTTGCTCTGAAGGTACCAGACAGGCTGAGCATCCTCACCTATGTTTCCCAGTATTATAACTACTTTCATGGACGGTCTCCTAGTAAGTGCCATATTCCCTGGAGGGGTGGGAAGGATCAGGGTTTCATTTCATACTTTCCCTTGCCTCCTAACAAGCTTGAAAAAGCAAAATAGACTGCACTTTTTGGTACCAGAACTATTTCACTGGGGGGAATCTGAATGCTTTGCACACCAGCCTACTGTTGTACAGTGCTTTTGTAAGGGTACAGGGCCATGTCTTGTCTTTGAAACTACTGCCTTAAAATTTAAAATAGAGTCTAAAATTTCTTATGGTCCAGCCAGAGGGGAGCACTGAAGGTTTCTCTCCATGGTCCCCACCTCAGCTTTCCATTCCTGAGCATCTCCACCCCTGTTCCAGTCTTTGCCATACCTGAGGGCTGGTGAGAACATGGAATAGAGCAAGCCTGAGCTTGTCTGTGAGGCTGTGCCAATGTGACAGCATCAGTGGTAGGGCTTGTACAACACAGCAGCACTGATAGAAGGAAGAAGAAAATGATCACCCTAACTGACATAATTGTGATAGAAATTCTGTCAAACATAAAACAGGCCACAGAGCTGCCAAGGCATTACATTCACATACTGGAGTGTTTAGCTGGGCTCACAGGAGCATTACTGTAGTCTTGGTTTATATTTGGCTTTAAGCTCACACAAAATGAAGTAATATGATAAACCAATTTTAGAGGTTCCTCCAGAGGAAACTTTAGAAAGTGGGACATGAATGCCTTAACTGGCTAAGGTGAATCTAAATGGAGAGATATGTATTGAAAATCATACATCCTACAGTCCTACATCTTGGAAAGAAAGAACAATTCACTCAGAGCTGTCTTTAATGTTTAAGCTCTTCCTACTTCTCCACCTCTTTACACATTAAAGCATGCTTTTTCTCTCCCTCCACAACTTCTTCCCTCCCCCTCTTCATTTTTTATTTCTTGTTTTAAAACTGTTCTGATTGAAATCAAGCAAATTCCATCGTGTTTGTGCCAAGTGCTGAGAATCTGGGTCAGGTTGGGGTCTTTGCCCCCTCCCCCCCTGCATCTTGTCTACCACGCCATCAAGCACAGCACATTTTTATACTCTCTAGTGTCCCACAAAACACTTTGGTTGCATTCCTGTTGCTGGGGTGAATGTGAATGTCTGAAAATGAGCCTAGCCTGGAATGTGCCCTCTGACACCAGCGAAATCGTGGAATCACAGTCATAGCCTTCAGATGGGTTCCAGCAGGACACAGGAGGACAGAGAGGATGGGCAAGCAATGTTTAGTGAAGTCATGCTTTTGTGGATGAGTAGAGTTGAAGCCACCCATCTTTGTGCTGGACTTTGGGAATTCAGTAAATGGCACAAGTGGGAAGTGAGGGGGCAGTCTGAGCCTGAACTGTTTACTGGGTCAGCTGTCCCCTGCTCCCTGCAGCAGGAGCCCTGGGTGTTTATTTGGAGAGTTGGCTTTCTTGAGGGCAGACTGCTGGGAACTGGGCCCCCTCTCTGCTCCCTGCCCTTTCTGTGTTTACTGAGCAGGGTATAATCTCTTTTCAGATGTGTGGCCATTTGAGTGTCATGTGGAAAGTGAAGCTGTGGCTCAAATATCCCACAAGGAGCACAGACACATCTCATTCAGAATAGAAAGTGGTGCAAGAATAACATCTCTGTGAGACATTTGGGATTTGTTCTGTAAAACCTTTGCACAAAGCCTTATTTCCCAGGGAAGTTTCCCTGCACTTCCCAGGGCACAGAGCACCATTCCCTGCTTGACTGAAGTGTGTTGGAGATTCTCTTTTCTCCACTTGCAGCGAGTTTTGAGGGGTTCTATTTGATCTGCAAAGAAAAGAGAATTGGGCGTTTTCAGGCTGCTTGTGGCAAGTCTTGGTTGCCACATGAGCACCTCTATAGAACCTCCAAGTCTTTTCAGAATTACCCATTTTTAGTGGTCATTTCCACATTCAACGAGGTTGTTTGCTCTGTCCCAGCTGGGATGTGGGGTGGACACTTGCAGCAGTGGATGGTCAGGCTGGTAGGAAGTCAGGAGCATAGCAATTTGAATGAAGCAAACCCTCTGTACTTCATCTCCTTTGCCATAACACCTCTGCCTGACCCAGCAGGGCCTGTTTCAGTCAGGATCAGTTCCAGCCAAACCGTGGGCTGAAATTGAAAACCCAAGGCCTTGTTTGCACTATCAGTGGATGACTATTTGCATTTCTTCACTTTTGCATTTCTTATAATGAAATTTCCTGGGAAGAAAAATCCAGCAGTTTCAGAACATTGTTACAATTCACTTGTTGCCTCTTGCCCCTCAGTCCAGTCCAGAACTGCTCATGAAGGAAGTCTGTGTCTCCCTGTGTGCTTTTCATGTTACCCATCAGGCACCTCTGGATATTCTTACTTTGTAAATTATTCCTAAACCTGTGAGTTTTCCTTGTTTCCTTCAAAATACTTCTTTCTTCCGTCCTTCCAGTTGGAGGCATGGCTGGAATCAAGCGCCCTTCCTCTGAAGCTCCAGAGCAGCATCCTGAGAAGAAAACTGCTCCAGAGCCTCCTAAGCCAGTGCCACCAAAACTGCCTCCTGCCCACCCACCAGCCAGAGCTAAGCCGAAGGAAACCTCCCCAGTTACTACGGTAAGAAATGAGTTTGGGTGTTCTTTGTACTTTAAATCTGTTCAGTGAGGTAGAGAGTACTGGGCTAGTTCACGGCTCCTGGTGGTAAGGACTTAGTCTCAAAATTTTCTGTTCACTATGAATGATTTAATCCAGAGGTCTGATTCTGGCATAGATTGAGGTGGGAGTCACTGGAAAACCATCAGTCAGCCTGGATACCTCGAGAACAGGATGTGGGTGTTCTAGGAAATGGATATGCTGTTCCTAGATATTTGGGATGGAGATTTTTACAGGATGTAGTATTACTTTTGCTAGAAAACATTGATCCAATTATTGTACACTGTTTCAAAGCAGAGTAGGGATGAAAACAGGGTAGAAACCCTTTCCCAGCCAATTTAAATCAGAGACCTTTGCCTATAGGCAGGCAGGGCACCCTCGTCCTCTGGCTTTGGGGAACATATTCCCCATACTCTGTCCTTCCAAGAGCTGTTCCACTTATGTGACTTCTATGACAAAGGGATTAGAGGCAGAGGGGATTTCCTGGATGTCACTTCTCTGTCCTGGCTGTGCATGCCAAACACTCGCCTTCTTGGGAGATTTGTAGCTGTGTCCAGGGCCATGGTCTTGTCTGCTCACCGACTGCTTCTCCCCCACAGAAAAGGGTCCTGGCAGAGAGTGGGAATGTCCCCAGCAGCAGCTGTGGGGTCTGTGGGAAGCATGTGCACCTGGTGCAGCGCTACTTGGTCGATGGGAAGCTCTATCACAGGAACTGCTTCAGGTACAGCAGCTCTTCCAAGCAAGGGCACAGCCCTGGGGGTCACAGAGGGCCAGCCTGGTGCCTTTGGGACTGGAGAGAGTGGTGTGGCACATTATTTTCAGAGTGGAGGCAAACTGGGCTTGCTGTGTGTAAGGGAAACTGTTCGTACAAGTCTGTTTTCATCTACACCTTCCCTGCTTCAGGCTGTGCTATCAACAGCTCTTGTTCTGGTGCCTGAGGAATGAGCACACAGGGTCTGCTCACTGCCAGTGTGGTGCCTTCACCCTCCTGTGGATGGTGGAGTCATGCCTGCACTCCCAGCTGTGTGTCTCCCAGCACTCTGGAGGATGTTTCCTGAGACTTTTGTATCCACAGGTGCAGGCAATGTTGGAACTTGCTTCTTCCTGGAAGCTACAAAGCTGGGCCTGAGCCCGGTACATTCATCTGTACCAGCCACCAGCAGCCAGACAATGTCCCGATCTCTGGTCTCCACAGTACTGAGAAAAAACCTGACAGTACCCCAGCCCCTACTGCTGCCAGGGCATTCCAGAAAGCAGCAGAACCCAAGAAACCAGAGCAGGTGTTGAAGAAACCCAGCCAGGAAGGCCTCACTAATTCAACCAAGCCATCTGTTTCATCTTCTGGAAGTTCTGGCTTCAAAAGTGTAAATACTCCATGGTTCTCCTCAGCTGTAAATAAATCAGATGAGTGCAAAGGTGCCTCTTTGGGGAATAAAACAGATCTCCATGAAGGCACACCATCGAGGCCTCCTTGGACATCCTCTGCAACAAAAACACAGCAAGCCCGAGAAAACTTTTTTCGGTCATTGGAGTCCTCCAGCAATAAATCTTCTGACACCCAAAACCAAGTCCAGTCTCCTCGTGGCCCTGATAAGACTGCCCCTGCCAGAACCACTGCAGAGGTCAGTCAAGTCATTGCTGGGAAGGATCAGGCACGTAACCATATTATACAGGCTCTGTCTGCATCAAGCACTTCTCCAAACAGGCCAGGAGGACTCAGTTCCACTGGCTCCTCAGCACCTGGCAGGTAAGCACTATTTCTCTTTCCCTTTTTACTGCCAAGATATTCCTTGGGATAATTTGGAGAAGCCCCTGCATCTGTCTTCTTTGTCCTGACTGCTCTTGTGGCTCAGGTTTAAAGGCATGTAGAGGGACACATAAAAATCATTGGAACAGAGGCAGATTAAAAGGCCCATCCTTTCAAAAAGACTCACTAGGTTATTCTTTTTTGCAGTGGCAAGTTTTCTACCACCAGCTCTCAGAGTCCAGCTCCAAAAACACAGTCCAGCAAAACAGGGTACACAGCACCAAAGCAGGAAAAGATTACAAGCCCTGTGCCCAAGAGCCAGGCTGCCAGCAAACCTGTTGAGTCTTTGCACAAGCCAGAGTCAAAAGGCATCAAAGGTGAGGATGAATGATTCACACAGTTCTGCTTGGACACAGCACTCCAACTTTAATGCCTTCCTCTTGGTCCAGTACAGCAAATGTGTCCATGACTCCTGTCCTTTGTTTTTGTACCACCGTGTAAGGGTTTTCTGAGCTGTGGGGCTCAACACACCTCGATTTATCCCTGTGCAGTGCTTCCTCTAGCATGGTGAGTTCTGCTACTCTGAGGATCTCCAGGCATTGGAAGTTGTACTTGCTGTCATCAAACATTGGGATCATGGTGGCTTTCAAAGCCTTAGGTTTTCCCAGGTGGGAGATCTTGCCAGAACTTTGGGATGATTTTTTTAATTTCAGTTGCAGGTCACTCAGCCTCCTTGTCTGTTTTGAACCAAGCTTCCATCATGGTGACTTAGCAGTGGGCCAGGGGATGATATTCTGGGGGCTCCCAGGCACTTTCAAGTGGCCATTATTTTTCTGGGCCAGAAGAAATGTCTGTTTGCAGTTTGCTGTGACGTTGTGGGGGCTTTTTGTCTCTCCCTCTTCCTGCCCCAGCCTTTGGTCTTTGAGATCTGAGCTGTTTGTGTTGTATTGCTCTTGAATGTGCCTGATCATGTACTCTGTGGCTGAATTTCTGTAACTATGTAGCTTTTAAAGCATTTCATC